>NC_059075.1:109735221-110035221 GCF_020497125.1 Mauremys mutica | reverse complement strand
CAGTTGTTGAAATTTCAACATTTCCTGTTCAATGAAAATTCAAACAATTTTCAATTTGGAGCCATCAGAAAGTTTTGTTTTGATAAAGTTGAAATGTTTCATTGTAATAGGGTAAAACACGTTGTTTCAATAAGGTAAAATATATTGTCAAGACATTTTGATTTATTTTGTTTTGATTTTTATATTAAACTAAAATATTAAATAAAATATTTTACATATAATATGAATATTAATATTACCACTTCAATATAAAAGTCCAAACTAAACGAGTCAAAAAGATAAAGTAAAAAAGAACTGTTTTTACCTCATTGAAATGACTTTTTCCTGCAGAAAACATCAAATTGACACATTCCTGTGAAACATATAAATTTAAATGAAACTGCATTTTTCAATGTAAAATTGTTTTGTTGCAAATGTTTCAACCAGTTCTAGTTTATACACGTTAAGCAATTTGTCACATACTGTAGGAGAATGTTTGCCCAATGGTCTGGATTAATATGTTAGTGTACAGGTAAAAGAATAGTATCAGAGGGGTAGCCGTGTTAGTCTGGATCTGTAAAAAGTGACAAAAAGTCCTGACGAAGTGGATATTCACCTACGAAAGTTTATGCTCCAATACATCTGTTAGTCTATAAGGTGCCACAGGACGCTTTGTCACTTTTTACACATAAAAGGATATGCACTCAAAGAAACCCAAAGCACTCATTAGGCTAAGAGTGTTTGAGTCAAAGAGGAATTGTGTCTTCTCTGAGGTCCTCATAAAACATCAAAACCGTTAGCTTGTAAAAACTAAAAGTCAAAATGGGCTTTGTTATTTCTTAATGAAACAAGGGTGTTTTCTCTCTTCAGAAAGTTTACTCGTATTTATTAAAATTTCAACGAAATTGTAACATTTAAAATATATCTATTTCATGGGTCTGACCAAATGTCTGGCAGTCCATGAAAATTTCCTGCTGTCTTGGGATCTAACCCAAAATTCCCTAATCTCAGTTGAAAACCTTGCCTAACACAGTATCCCGTTTGGCTCTTGATTGCTGTGGAGGAAGTTGACTGCAATTCCCAAGCAGCCACCTGAGCAGCTGACAGCATCAAATAAATATATTCAAGCAATGTACATATACTCTGTAAAATTAAAATATTATCAGGTATTTTCATGCACTACTAGCCAAACCGCGTGTTGACTTACTGAAATCCATGATTTGAATACTGATACTGCATCAGGTATAACACAGGCCAATGGCTGGAAGTTGAAGCAAATTCAGACTGGAAATAAGGCAAAGAATTTTAACAGTGAGAATAATTAACCATAGGAACAATTTACCAAAGGTCATGGTGGATTCTCTGTCAGTGGTAATTTTTAAATCAAGATTGGATGTTTTTCTAAAAGATACGCTCTAGTAATTATTTTGAGGAAGTTCTACAACCTGTGTTATATAGGTGGTTAGACTAAATGATCATAATGGTTCCTTCTGGCTTTGGAATCCATGAATCAGATTGCACAAGTGTGACCTGGTGCAGACTTTATCTCATAGTGTCTCACTGTTAGTTAACTCACACCGCTGCTGGTGACTTCCAGGCAGGAATGGACTCAGGCCATAAAATAATTCAGATCTGGATTTCAAATATTTCAAAATTTGGAGGGGGGGAGTTGTTTGGTTTAACTCAGTTTATTATAAAGGCATGGGCCATGATCAAAAACCAGATATATGATTAGATGATCAAACACCTTACACTTGAGATTTGGTTTTGATTTTAGCCCTTTCTTTACTTCTAGAGCTGCAAAAGCAGTTCATACTGAAAACATAATAAGAAAAAAAAATGGGTCCAGATCATCAGGAGGTGTAAACCAATGTCATTTCATTTGAGTCTACCAGCCGAGAATCTGGCCCACAAACTTTTTCACTGGTTTTGTGAAAAGAGAATATATTACACTTCCCCGGTGCAGTTATTTTTGCTACAAATGAAAAAGAAAAGTCCTTGAGGATTGGCTCTTGACCAAACAGAATTTATCAAGGGGTAATTGATATTTAAGCCATGATCCTGCAAACACTTATGCATGTGCTTAAAATTATATGTGTGTTGAAGTCTTTGCAGGAACAGGGTGTTATGTTTTAAGATCTTAGATTGTAAACTCCTCAGGGAAAGTACTTTTATCTTATTTGCAGTTAGGATGCTACATAATTAGTATATAATAAAAAGGGATGGGGACAGTTCCTTGCATGAGTCATCAACACTCAGGTCTCCATGATGCCTTTACATTCCTCTACATTTCACTTTGTCATGTGCCTTTTTTATGTTCTCTCCCCTGCTATGAAATGTCAGAGATTAAAATTCCATAGAAGCCTATGATATGCAATTTAAATTTCTGCATACTTCTCCCCAAGGAGTGAGAAACTACCTGATGCACTGTCTGGCTGCATTTCAGTGTATATCACTGGGGAATCACTTTGGGATCCTTTCAGTGGAAAGGCATTATCTAACTGGAAGTTATTTACTACATCACTTTTCATCCGACACTACTCTCTTCATAAACAGATGTTAGAAAAGCCTAGTGTAATAGCATGTGCTCGCCTTTTAAGGCAGGCTGTAGGGCCCGCTCAACCATATTCCTGGTTGTGGCCTAGAATGAGTGGAATTCTGGGTGTTGTAGTTCCCAGGGCTGATAGGAGTTGAAAGCATGGACTGCTGGGAAGGAGTGCCAACTGCTCTCAGTATCCCTGTCTTTCAAAACAGGGAGAGACCAAGGAAGGAGCTGTCTACTGCCTTAATTCAATGCCAAATAAAATCACTGGGAGTCTTTCCACAGATTTTAGAGGGCTTTGGTTCAGGCCCTGTGTCTCCTCACACTCCTTCCCAGCATTCCTTGCTGTGACAGCCTCTAACTTCCATCACTGGGGACTACAACTCCCAGAACTCCATTCATTGTGGACTAAAATCAAGACAGGGGGCAGTGCTCTGGTCCTGTATCCTGCCTTAAAGGGTCCGCATATATTATTACAACTAACCTGGCCACATTAGTATTTGTAATCCAGTTTAAGAAACTCTACATGCTCTAAAAATAATTAGCGTGATTTGCACCCACACAACACAATCTGGAGTCCAGAACCACATTTGGTACCCTCTATGGGGGTAGTCTTCAATCTGGCTCTGATTAACACACTTTCCACTACTGTCAAGGGAGCCATGCTCACTTACCATCATAGCAAAATTATTTGCAAAGCCAGTTTAGTAACTTAACCATTTGAGAACATCAACCACCCTCTTCAATTATTTAAGCTTTGGAATAGGTCTTTTGGTAGCTGGCTTCACTATAAAATGCCTTCCCCAATAATAACATATGTTATTGACACAGTTGAGGCAGAAGGCTGGTCAATAAAATAATTACAGTCCTCCTGAGCCTATCCACTCACAAAATTAGTACAGTCAAGGCCAAACTAGGAGGGGAATAGAAATACATAAATAAATGCTTCCACTCCCCAAACCCATAAGTGAGTATAATAACAATACATTTATATAGTGCCTTTCATCCCAAAGTGCTTTACAAACTGATTAAAAAGCTATGTCCAGAGATCACGTCCTCCACCACTGAAATTCAGACACATAACACCGAAATTACTACCGCTTACTTTAGCAGAAGAAAAGAAAAAAAATTGTGCAACTGAAAATAAAGGGCAAATTTAGGTAGGACAAATACAATTACTCAAATTGGAATCTGGCCCAGACACCAGGTTAACATCCTATTCATTTAGGCATTCACATACCATCTTTAAGGGACAGCAAGCAATTGGGACCTCCGTTTCACACCTTAGCTGAAGGAGGACACTTTAAAAAATGCAGTGCCGTATAGCACTATGATGGGGGCTTTAGTCTAGTACTGAGTTATAGGGTTCAAGGCCCGGACTGCTTGCATTAGTCTATAAGCATTTCACTTATTTCTCTTAGACATCACCCAGTTTTCTAGCTTATCATGTTCCATTATCCCTTCCTATATCTTCATTTAGCTGGTTTTTCTGCACCCATGTGTTGAAGCCTGGTGTAGAGATTTCACAAGTCTCTCCCAACCTTGTCCCCTCACCTCCTAGGTTAAAGCCCTTCTTACCAATCAAAGGTTAGTGTGTCCCCTGCTGAATCACCTATACCACTAACTACATCACCTTGTATTTTCCATAGAGGCTGCCTGCTATTCAAGTATTAACCTGTCCTCATCTGGCTTAAATTGTGAAAGCTAACCGTCACAGCAAAGAAGTCATATACATCAGTTCCATCCATCATTTTTTATATATAAAGTATCAGGATAATGAAAATCTTCACTCAGTGGGTTCTGCAACCATTCTTGGGCATTGCTTTCCTGGAGAGGGTAAGTACATCTCTTTCTCCAGAAAATAATCTCCTTTTTTTTTTTACTATAAGAAAAATAAAATCACCTCAGTGCCCTGGCTCCACTTATGCATTTTTTAAAGTTTGGATTAATTTCTCTGGCTGATTTACAATGCTACCAGTATGTACTACTGAACTTTGTGTGTGACTGCATTACCAACACAATGAAGAATTTAAAAATAAATAGTTTAAAAAACAAATGCCTGGATTTAAAAGGAAGGGGAGGAATTTTTCCAATCCATTTATCAGTGATAAAGAGAAGTAAGGAAATTATGGTCATTGGATTGCTGCCAATGACATATTGCATTACAATGTGCAAGGGCTATCAGTAATAGTGAATGCTGAGATATCACCCTTTTAGGAAAATTAAATAATGCAAGATGATAGCTCAATTTTGTTAGGTCCTTTGCGGATTGAAAGCCAAATGCGTAACATGAATATTCTTCTGTATAATACTTCATTTTTATTTCATCTTTCTGATTGTCCTCCTTCAACACAGACAGAGCACAGGAAAGACCAGAAGACAGGTGATGCAAAAAACCCAGAATCAAACCAAAAAGCTTTTCAGGCCATCTTTACCAATCACAGAAAGGCAAAAAATGTACTCCCCTTTAATAAGTCTGCATTTGCCAACAATTAATATCACTATAGCTCTGATTGAAGGCCCAATGAAGTCAAGCGGCTTTCCCTCAGGCTCCGATGTATCTAAGATTTTGCAATATTTCCCTGTACTAAGAATAACAAATTACTGAGCTAGCTCAGATATGCTCTGTTGGTCACTGTTGTTAATGATTGACTTTTCAGTAGAGATCACTAAATGATTAATCCAAAATGGTTTGCGCCATTTTTTAATGTTCTTGTTTCTTTTAATACCAAACCCTCTCCTGTGTGTAGCTGCTTCTCCCCTGAAAATATAGCTGTGTGGGCAAAGGTATTACAGTGATGGATGTCCAGTGCACATTTTTCTCTATTGAAATTTCACTGCTGCACGTTATTGTCACAGGACTCTTTGCTGCTTTTACAATGTTATTGTCATTCAGTTTAATCAATATCGTTTGGCACATAGCCTCTATAGACATTAGTTATGCCATCCAGGCCAATTGTTTTCTTCCAGACAACAAGATTGATAGCTAAAATCCATGTATCATAAACCAACCCACAGGCAAACTCGACACACCTGCATGTACTAAAGTGGCTCAGCAAGTTTGATAGATATCTAGTATAGTCCTTTGTGCCTTTGATTTATTATGACATCCTTGTCAAAGTTCCATCCAGAAAGACAGTTCAGCTTCTAGTTTGTAAACATTTTACAAAAACTGGCCAGTCACTATGAATTCCTCTGGTGTTTGCTTTATTTCTTTGTCACACGCATTAGGAGGTACTCCATTCTTTTCTTTGAGTCCAGAGGATCCTTTAATTTTTTCCTGTCCCATACCATGTCAACCCTTCTGGTGAAAACAAACTTGATGCTGCCTTCTTCAGAGCCTTGTCAATGCTGTTCCTTCAGTCAACTTCCACAGCAAATCCAGACACTCTTTGTCCTGAAGTGGGGACTGAGCTTGGGTCCCTCATTTTGGGCCTGATTCAAAGCTCACTGAAATCAATGGTGAGGCTCTTTCCATTGACTTCAGTGACCTTAGGAACAGCTCTTTGCTTTCCTAGCTGCCTCTGCACTAATGGGTCAGTGCCTTTAATGTGTTGTTATAACAAAATTAGTCACAGTGTACCATACTATGGCCCTTAAATCCATGCACAGATGATCCACTGTGCCAGTTCCTTTAATATTCTTGGATGAAGATTATCTGGGCCCCCTGATTTCGTCCCATTAAGCTGTTCCAGTTTGGCTTCTACCTCAGATGTGGTAATATCTACCTCCATATCCTCATTCCTATTTGTCATCCTACCATTATCCCTAAGCTTCTCATTAAAGACTGAGGCAAAGTATTTGTTTAGATATTGGGACATGCCTAGATTACCCTTAACCTTCACTCCAGCCTCAGTGTTTAGTGGTCCCACTTCTTTGTTTTCTTCTTATTTATATGGCTATAGAACCTTTTACTATTGGTTTTAACTCCCTTTGCAAGGGAAAACTCTACGTGGCGTTTGGCCTTTCTAACTTTATCCCTAGATGTTCTGACCTCAATAAAATAGCTTTCCTTGCTGATCACTCCCATCTTCCATTCCTTGTAGACTTTCTGCTTTTTCTTAATCACCTCTCTGAGATGCTTGCTCATCCAGCTTGGTCTACAATTCCTGCCTATGATTTTTTTCCCCTTTCTTGGGATGCAGGCTTCTGATAGTTTCTGCAACTTTGACTTGAAGTAATTTCCGGCTTCCTCCACCTTTAGATCCCCAAGTTCTTCAGTCCAATCCACTTCCCTAACTAATTTCCTTAATTCTTTAAAGTTAGCCCTTTTGAAATAAAAAAACCTAGTCCCAGATCTATTTTTGTTTATCCTTCCATACAGTTTAAACTGAATTAGCTCATGATCGCTCAAACCAAGGTTGTCCCCTACAACCATTTCTTCTATGAGGTCCTCACTACTCACCAAAACCAAATCTAAAATGGCATCCCCTCTTGTTGGTTCAGCAACTACTTGGTGAAGGAATCCATCTAAGAAAATCTGAGCCCTATTATTCTTACTAGCACTTGTCCTCCAGTCTATATCTGGGAAGTTAAAGTCTCCCATGATCACACAATTCCCATTAGTATTTACTTCATTAAAAACATTAAAAAGATCTCTATCCATATCCAAATCAGATCCCGGAGGTCTATAACACACCCCAAGCACTATCTCAGGGGAGGCTCTAGTAGCTTTCTTCCCCAATGTGATTTTTGCCCAGACAGAGTCTGTCTTATCCATCCCATCCCTTCTTATTTCTTTACAGTCTACCTCATCACTGATATACAATGCTACTCCACCACCTTTGCCTTTATTTCTCTTTCCTAAACAGCACATAGCCTTCAATACCTGTACTCCAGTCATGACTACTATTCCACCATGTTTCTGCTATTCCTATAATATCCAGTTTCACCTGCACCAGTAACTCTAGTTCCTCCATTTTGTTACCCAGACTCCTCGCATTGGTGTACAAACATCTTAATTCTTGCTGTTTGGCTTCACTCACATTCTTTACCTGATTAGGCCCAAACGTTCTATGGCCAGTATCACCTATTAGAATTGTATCTACAGTACCCTTCCTCCATATGTCCATTCTCCTACCCACAACAGTAACCTTTCTTGCTTCATTTTCTTCCCTCTCAATGTTAAAATCCAGCATAGAGATTACCTGGACATCTCCCAACCATCTCCCCCCAATTCCTAGTTTAAAGCTCTCTTAATCAGTTATGCCAGCCTTCATCCTAGAAGTCTATTTCCCTCCCTACAAAGGTGAAGTCCATCCCAAGAGAACAGTCGTCTGTCCATGAATGCCTCCCAGTGACCATACATCCCAAAGCCCTCCTTATAGCACCACTACCTGAGCCATCTATTGATCGCCATAATCTTGTCACACTTTTGTTGCCCTTCTCTAGGAACAGGCAGAATCCCACTGAAGATCACCTGAGCCTCGATTTCCTTAAGTGTCTTCACCAGCCTGGCATAGTCTCCCTTGATACGTTCCAGCAAGAATCTAGCCGTATCATTCGTTCTCACATGAAGGACAATCAGTGGATTGTTTCCCACTCCCGTTAGGGTCTTTCAATTCCATTTTTAGCCTAAAACTCAAAGCATTTTACAGGAATCCAAAACGTCTGTATTTCCCAAGTCTCTTTGCTTCTTTTGTCTGATCTTTCTAATATTCTTCAAATGATAGCCATATCTGTAAAACTACTATCCCCATGACTCAGATTTCCTGGGAGGTTTTCCATTATCCCATGTTCACTCTTTTAACATATTTTTTGTAAAAAGCATGTAATACAGTAGAGTATACGGGTGCTTAGTACATCCTGAAGCACACCATCTGCCACTGCCTTTATTGAGGAAAAATAAATATATTTCTGAGGGTTTTGTACTGCCACCCATCAGTGTAGCATCTCCAGATACAACCGAATCAACTGGGTAAAGAGTGCATCACAGCGAAAATGCACCTAGTGTATCATTATCTAAGTATCATGAGTAATCACAGCACCAGTCAGAAGTCAGTAACAACTGGGGAGAGGGATAGCTTGGTGGTTTGAGCATTAACCCAGAGTTGTGAGTTCAATCCTTGAGGGGGCCATTTAGGGCTCTGGGGCAAAATCAGTACTTAGTCCTGCTAGTGAAGACAGGGGACTGGACTGAATGATCTTTCAAAGTCCCCCTGCAGCTCTATGAGATAGGTGTATATCTCCTTGTTATCATCTGTATTCTGTCTCAATAGACCACCAGGCTTGAACTCCGCTAAACTTGTTTGGAACAACATGACTACCACTGGCATACATATCCTATTAAACCACTCATCAAGGATGGACTCTTAGTTGGTGTCCACAAACCCATGCAATGCTTTTATAACTTAGTAATTCATAGGCAGATGCATAAACCACAACGCGCTGTAGAAGAGGTTCTAAGGAAAGAGCACTCAAACACAACTATGCAAAATACATTTCTCAGTAAGTAATAAATATTGCATATGCTTTAACCTGGTGCCCAGCTTATGTGCCACATTGGGTGGAGTGTGTGTGTGTATTTGCTAGCCCCACCATTTCCCAAGCCCACTAAACTGCATCCCTGGGATAATTGGAGAATTCACTGTTCATAAGAGGGGCAATTCATTAGCCCCTCATCGCAGGCCCACTACTCTGCATAAGATTTGGGGAATAACCTGACATTTCATAGTTCATTAAGACTGATTCACTAGTCCCACACCTCCAGCCTACTGTGCTGCTTCCTCCCATTCATGGGAAAAGGAGTCTAAGCATCACAATTACTCTTTTATCAACTAAAGAAGATTTTAAGTGATTTGTGGACACGCTCATTCTGAAGGAAGACTATGTTGGTTAGAGGTGTGATTTTTTTTAATTGGTACAGCTGTACTGGCACAACCCCTAGTGTGCCCACAGTTATACTTTCAGTGCATGGCATTTAGCAGTCCTACTGCTCTTTGGTACTAAGCAAGAAATAGCATTTTAAATTTGGGGTGAAGAGGGGGCAAATACATTAAAGCACATCAACAAGAACATGAGAACGGCCGTATTGGGTCAGACCAGTGGTCCATCTAGCCCAGTATCCTGTCTTCCAGCAGTGGCCAAACCCAGGGGCTTCAGAGGGAATGAACAGAACAGACAATCATCAAGTGATCCATGACATTTGCAGATAGTGATGCCAAACTGCTCACAGTGCCTCACCACAGTTAAAGCTCCAGAGTAGCAATGGTGTAAGTTTTACTATTGTCACCACTACAGAACCAAAGTGAGCTGGATACTCTTCTGCTTTATGCTAAATTAGCATAATTGATTATTCCAGATTATTTACAGGTGGGTGATGTGCAAAGCAAAAAGAATGAAATTTGATTCGTCAGGTACATGCTTGAGGTTGCTAGTGGTAGCAGCAAGGGAAATTTAGTTGAGATATATCTGATATGGAAATCAGTGATGGAGAAGAAATATGGAATAAAAATATATGTGACGTGCCTCCCTGTGGAGTCAGCACCACTAAAGTCCCACTTAAACTATAAAATTAGGAACTTGTGTTGTTCTTTGTGCGGGGATGAATTTTATCCTTTTAGCATCATTTTCTCACCTGCACTGTGACATGGGATAGAGCTTGTGCACAAGGTGCCTGGGCTCAATAACAGACTCAGGACCATCATTGTTCTAGCTGGTTAGGGCTGAAATAATCCACTAGCCACTGTTAATCTTCCACAGGGATGAGAGAAGAAAGGGTGCATTGCACCTGAACAACCCTGGAAGCTGATGGGCAATCTGGTTTCCCTATAAAAGCTTTCTGCCTTCCTAGCTCCAGGGTGACTGCAAAGCTATGGCTGCTGCAGCAGAAAGGTATCACTGTATCAAGTTGCTGGTGAAATGCTTTATTCCCACTTGAATAATTTTTGCACGGTGGGTCTTAGTCTCTGCATAACACACACTATTAGTGAACTGCTTGGCCACGGACAATGACTAAGGCCATGACTCTGTCAAGGAGGTCACGGATGCTGTGATTTTAAGAGATATCCATGAGTTCTTGAAGATTGTTGTCAGGGCCAGCATTACTGGGTGGCAAGCAGGGCATTTGGCCGGGGCCACACGTCCCGGGGCCCCACAAAGCAATGACAATTTTACACTACTGTGTGGCACAAAAGGCTAGTTATACAGCCCCTGCTGGCCAGCTGAGGAATCCCTCAACATGAAGGAATCCCTGGGAGCATAGAACCTTTGTAGCTAGCTCTGTGCCACCCACCATTGTGGCACCTGCTATAGGGAGCTTGTCTGTGTGGTGGGGTCATGGAAAGAACACGACTGGCATAAACTCTGGCAGACAGTGGCTGGCATAATGACTGAGCAGAGATCATTATCAGCCACCGCAAGTGAAAGCAACACTGCGCTGAGGATTGAACTGGTCCCCAGTAAGCCTGAGTATTGGGGTGTGCGTGAGAGTCAAAACCAGTGTAAAACCACACTTCCCTCAGGGCCTCCCACTGGGATTTACGCTATGTGGAATCGGCCAGACCCAAGATATACAAGTTCCTTTCAACACACCCTGAACAAATAAATTTCCACTTTCCTCCACCTCCAAGACATGGAAAAGGACAACCCCATTCAGTGTGGTAGCTGTAAAATAAACAGCCAGGCTATATAATTTTCTGCTAATCCATCTGGAAACATTTTAGTTACCACTAATTTACAAGTGTTTGGATAGTTTAAAAAATGCCTCAGTCTGCCAATGTTTGATATCTCTTTACAGTACAGAGGCAGGCGATTAACACTATGTATGCTGCACAAACACCAAGAGTGGGAAGGTAGCTGCAGGCTACTGGAGTTTTCCTTTTTTTCCTTATTGTATAGGCAAACGGTCCTTCCAGTTCCCGTGGCCCACTGGACAATCAACCCACTTCCCTAGAGTGATAGATGGACCATCTTGCAGTTTGCTGTGGAACAGATTGTAGTAGTCACTGAAATACTTAGGAACTGTTGCAGAAAAGTACCCAAAATTGGCAGCAGCTAACTAAGGCTGTGTGCGCATTGGGAAAATTTACAAAAACTCCACTCCTGCAGTCCAGGGAGAGCCATAGTGTACAGAAGGCTCTGATGGCTTCCAGTGTTTACATCACCATATTAGTTAAGGGCTAGTCTACACTTACTTGCCGGGTCGATGCGGTGAGTTCGACTTCTCGGAGTTCGAACTATCGTGTCTAATCTAGACGCGATAGTTCGAACTCCCCGCGTGCTCCGGTCGACTCCGGTACTCCACCACTGCAAACAGCGGTGGTGGAGTTGACCTTGGAGCCGCGGACTTCGATCCCGCGGCGTCTGGACGGGTAAGTAGTTCAAACTAGGGTACTTCGAGTTCAGCTACGCTATTCACGTAGCTGAACTTGCGTACCCTAGTTCGACCCCCGCCCTTAGTGTAGACCTGCCCTTAATCTGCTGAAAAATTCCTGAGTGTAGACAACTGAACAGCTGCAGAAAAAAAAGACAGATAAGTGGCCTAAATTCTGCCCTCAGTTACCTCTGTGCAATCCTACTGAAAGCAATATTTTAAATGATTAGGTCCGCTGAATCTCAGGAGAGTCATCGCAGTAGAGAAGATGGAGTTACTGATCCGGATCCTCCAAGATATTTAGGCAACTAACTCCCATCTGGGCCACCATCTCTACATTCCCTAAGAGTTTCTGCTAAAGTGGGGGCAGCTTTTGTCTACCACTGGAGCACTGTCACTGCAGACCACTGTGGAGATATGCTAATTCAGTGCATCCTCTAGCCACACCTCTTTCCCAGAGAGCACCATCCACATGCTGGGCTACACCCACCCACTAATTAAAGCAATCACGCTATCTGTATTCTTATACAATACTCATCACCCTAGTATCTGAGCACCACTTTGTGCCACTGTCACTTCTCCCCTGGCAGACTTCAGTTACTGAAGCCCTGATACAGACCAAACTTTGAACATGGGTTCTTCGAGGTTAATCTCTTTCATACACAAGGCTTCTCTAATTTGCACTGGGGATTCAACTGCTAATGACTAGCCCTAGGAAGTGGAGGTATAAAGATGCTGTAAAGCTACCTTTGCCACCCCCTCACTTTGGGTCCTGGGCTTCAATAAACTCAGCTGAATCTGAGGATCTAACTTAATATACTGCATATAAATGTACCTCTTAGCTACAGAGACATTGCTGAATAGTATAAATATGGTTAATAAAAATGGAGAGAAGGGGAATTTTTAGTCAATAAAAACCACTCTATTATGCCAAATAATACACAGCCAAATTGTGTATCACCACGCAATCGCCAAGCAGCATTTTTTTCTTTAGTGAAAGCATTTTAAACATTCTAAGTGGTCCCTTTGACAATGTTAAGAATGGACCTCAGCCAAGACAGGTGTCGTTGCTACAGCTCTGATCAAACCTTTGGTGTGATTCCTATCCAACACGAATTACAGAAAACAAAATCATGAGGTAAATGGCAACATTTTTTGAGTGATAGAACTCTCAGAGTGGTAGTCAGGGAGGACCTCAAGGAAAGGATCAAGACAAAGCCTGATAAAATATGACTTGATCGTTTAGATATTTCTGTCCATTTATGGGTGAAACATTTATGCAGCTTACAGTGAAACTGTTTGTCATTTTACTGCTTTTCTGTACTTTTCAACAAATATATCTAAAGTAAAGCTTGTACAATGTCTTCAGCTACTACCAGACTACAAATAAAAGAAGAAACAAGTCACTGCTTGCCGAATTTACGGGATTCTAAACATCATAGGGTAGCTCCTCCATTAGTGTTATTCAGTGTACCTCCATGGACTTCACTGTAGCTATCCCAGTTTACACCAGCTCAGGACCTTGCTCCGTGTTCCTATTTAGTAATAGGAATGGAGGAGACACAGGCAAGAAAAGGAAACTCTAACCAATACCATTACTGACACTCTGGCCCAATATTCTTTTGCAATTTCCACATATTGCTTTGGATATTCTCTGCCATGCTTGTAAGATGGTAACTACTGGGGAGCATTCTTTTCCCACTCTTGCTTACTTGAAAACAACACACACAATATTTGAAAGGTTAAAACAGTAAAAACTGTGCTTCCAGGACTATAAAGTTGAGAGGTCTACAGTTTTCATGACAGTGGCTTGTTAGAATACAAACTTCTAAGAATTATTATTCATTCATCGTTAAATGTACAGTATAACCTGTATATGCAAAAATAATGCAATTATGAATACCCACACAAAATCATTTTTTAAAGGTGAAACTAAGACTGAAGGCGCATATAATGGTTTCAATGCACATGACCCTTAAAAAGCTTCAAATGTTACTAAATCCAGGAATTGTAGAGTCAAACAGGTATCAGGGGGTAGCCATGTTAGTCTGTATCCACAAAAACAACAAGGAGTCCGGTGGCACCTTAAAAACTAACAGGTTTATTTGGGTATAAGCTTTTGTGGGTAAAAAACCCACTTCTTCAGATGCAATTAAACAAGTGGGTTTTTTACCTGTTAGTCTTTATGGTGCCACCGGACTCCTCATTGTTTTTCTCAAACAGGGCACCCAAACTGCTTTATTTCTGACCTATTAGAGATGCCAGCCTAAGCCTACCATCGGCCCTTCCGCGCAGGTGACATGATGAAAACATGCACCACCAAACATTCGTTTTATGAACATTTCATATGTACATACCTTCAATACTATGTCAGATGATATCACACTACATTAACTTTGGGCTTTTCATGCAGTTGTTCTAGTAGCATGACAGTCGAAACTTATGGGTCGGGTCCTGAACTGGTGAAAATTGGAGTAGCTCTAATCTGGCTGTCTATATGAAGACAAAATAGCTCTGTGTCTAATGAAACTGAGATAATTTGATGTCACTTGGAATCATAGGACCCAATCCTGTGTACTATTGAGCAGCTCCTGTGCTAAGAGCCCTGAAGATTTGGGAATGACCAACTTAATTGTATTATTTATACAATTAGGAATTTGAAAAAATATTGTACAGTTCTATGTAAAAAAGGCTGTGAAGCATGCCAATAACTATATGATTAAAATCAGTGCATTCTAGTTTGTCTGCTTACTAGTGACATGGAGCTGTCTGTTATGGATGGATAAGGCTTTATATTTTATTGTTTTCCTTGGGGCATTGCTGGAAGGGCTGAATGATTTGTGGGCCTTATTTGAGAAGTGCAATATTCACTCTGCATTTTCCATGGTTTCAACTTTATGAGGGTTTTTAACTCTAACAAACATGAAAGATGACATTTAGCGCTAGTCAGAAATTTTCAAACAGAACATTTATCAATCAGGAAATGCCGCTTCATCAAAAGCGAAATGTTTTGAGAAAGTGTGTCCATTTTGATGAAAGGTAATTTCGAAAGAAAAATTGGAAAAGAAGCATTTCAATAAGGTCAAAACACTGTTTCTGAATGGAACATTTGAATGTTCTGTTTTAAAATGACTTTTCACTTTCTTTTTTTGTGTATATATTAAATAAAAAAATCTTAAATAGATCAAATTGGAATGAAATGTTTCGATTTTATCAAAATGAAGCCTTTCAACTTACCCAACACTATTTTTTCTGGATATTTGTTTTGTAAGAAATTTCAAATTTTGTTTTGTTTTGTTCTGCTTCACTATGGGAAAAAATTTCAAAATCATGGATCTCCCACAACATGAAAAATCCAGTTCCTGCCAAGATCTAGTGACATTTACCCAAATGATTGATATGTGCCCGAAATCTTAACTTTATCTGAATAGTGCTTTGGGAGGAGCGGGGTGCAGTGCTTGTTTTTTAAATGGTCAAAACATGGATGAGTTAAGGAATTCTGGGGGCTGGGCAGTCTGGGATGGTAGAGGTGACGCACTGGCAGATGAATATCCTGTGTTAGATCAGACTGTGAAACACAAGAGCTTTGGCAGGTGGACAAAGGAAGGAAGTACTAGTACTTCCTTGTCTCCGCCTCCTGAACCACTAAGATGCTCCTCAGCCAGGGGCGGCTCTAGGCACCAGCAAAACAAGCTGGTGCCTAGGGCGGCAAAATGTAGGGGGCGTCCCCTGCCGCCGGGGAGGGCGGGAGGCTGGGCCGGCGGACCTGCCGCAGTCATGCCTGCGGGAGGTCCACCGGAGTCCCGGGACGAGTGGACCTGCCGCAGGCATGACTGCGGAGGGGGCGCTTGTCCCGCGGCTCGGCTGGACCTCCCGCAGGCATGACTGCGGCGGGTCCCCGCTTCCCGCGGCTCCGGTTGAGCTCCCGCAGGCATGCCTGCGGCAGGTCAACCGGAGCCGCGGGAAGAGGGGACCCGCCGCAGGACCGGGGAAGGGCGGCGCAGCGCACCGCGCTGCTTGGGGCAGCCTGATTTCTAGAGCCGCCCCTGTCCTCAGCACCAACTAAAATTGCCTGTCTGGTGGCAGAGGGTGATAAGATGGCATGGGGATAAGCTGGAAGGAGATAGAAGGAGGAGAGGGATTATGGGGGGGTAGGCATGAGGGCACAGTGACAGCCCTCTCCCCAGGCCTATCCCTGCCTTGCCCTTAAATCCCCTTCTGGCTGCACAGAGGAATCATAACTCCCAACAGCTTGCTCCCTCATCCCCAGCTTGCTTCCTGGTGTAGCAGAAATGCATTGGTTCTTGCTGCTTTTGGATCGTCTACATTCATGAGGTGGGAAAGAACAGGATTTGCCAAGCAATTAGCATGGCTCCTCCAGCTCTAGACAAAGAAACAAGGGCTTCTAGATTCTACAATCAGTTCTGAAAGGGATAACACTTGTTTTTAATGCAATGAGACAAGGCAACACGGAGCTTTGCACTTACTGTTACTGTTCCATTTTCTCTGGTGCTTTATGGCAGGTATCAGAAGCTATCAGCATTTATCTCAGACATTCATGTACTACTAAATGTCAAAGGAAACTCTTATTTGTAAAGAACAATTACCTCTTTTGCTAATCAGTTCTCTCTTAAGGCCACTGAATTTTATATGGCAAATAAGAGTGGTCTGTGGTTCTAAGGCTTTTCTGAATCAACAGAAATGTATATTTACAATTACCTCTAGTTTCCCAAAGCCAAACGTATTATAGAACAAATAAAAGAGTTCACAAGCTAAGAGCCGGCACTTAAACAAACTGATAAAAGCTCATTTACACTAACAATAACATACAGATGCATTCGACCTAACATGTTTGTATACAGCCACAGGGCAGCTCAGAGATTTGATTACATGCCTAGGGTCCATTAAGGTTCCCATTGTTAAGGATCATACCGAGATAACTGGATCTAGTGTGGTTCTAACAAGACTTGGAACTAGAGTTGGTCAAGAAATTTTTTTTATTAAATGTTTTTCCATTGGAGAATGTTGGCTCATTGAAACTGAAATTTCCCATGGGAACATGTCCGTTTCCACAGTTTTGTTGTTTCAGAAAAAAATTGGAAAAGAAGTTTTGAAGATGTTGAAATGTTTTGTTTGGACATGTTTGGACCTGGGAGAGGGCAGGGCCCTGCCAAATGCACTCCTAGTGGGGGCCAGAGCCAATTTTGCAGAGACTCTGTGGTACTATGTGTGCACATAGTAGCACTGGTGAATCAAAATGTTTTGATTTTCTGTTCATAATTAACTTTTGTTTTTAAACTTATGGCATTTTACATTGAAAAATACTGGAAAAAAATAAAAGGTTGAGGTAGAAACAGAATGTTTCAAATTTATCAAAATAAAATGTTACAATTGACACAAAACAATTTTTTTAGGATTTTTGGTTTGCAAAAAATATCAAGTTTTTGGTTTTTTGAAATTTTTGAAGGGATAGGTAATCCATTTCCTGACAAGTTCTACTGATAACCTCTTGGTCAGAAATCTGGAAGGATTCTCACAAATGTGTTAGGTTTTGAATGGTTGTATTTAACTAATTTGTTATCAGGCTCCTTGGGTGCTGAGAATGAGAGAGGATGACCAGCCTTGCCTTAAACCAGTCACTTGGCTTTGACACTATTAGAAGAGAGTCAATGAAGGATGTGCTACCAACATTTTAACAAGGGGCTTCTTAAACAATATTCTGTCCCAGTCAGCAATACATGTAGCAACCATCCTTCCATCCCACCCCTAAAATCCATCAATTCCATATATTTCCTCCCACCAGATCCATCACTCTTTCCATCACTCCACCTCGAATCCACCAATCTTTCCACCCCTCTTCCCTAAACAAGAGGAGTCCTTCCAATTATTCTTCCACCCTCACTCCTGGTCCAGTACCTCTCGACTCACCATGTCTCCCTCTCTTCAGAGGCTCTTCTAGGTAGCTCTGCTAACTGGCAGTCACTATGACCAGCAACAGCATTGATGGTAGCTGAGTCATGCCACAGTCTCTGAGTATAGGAAGGCTGGTTGGGCCTTCTGACAATGGGCTGGGCAGTGTGCTCAGGAATGTTTCCCCTGACTACTGGAAGTGCAGGGCAGCAGTTCTGCTCCAGTTGATGGGTGGGAGAACAGTTGCTCTAGGCTCACTTCCCACACCAGCTCTTCAGTCTGTGCATGAAGCCTGTGTTAGGGATAGAGGTGAGTTGCAGTGGCTGCAGGACTCCCTTGCGTTTCAGCAGCGGGTTGGCCTAGCCGTTGCATGACTGGAGTGGGTGGTGAATGGAAGTTTGTGAGCAGGTCCAGCTTAAGGCATAGGCACTATGGGCCCGTGCCTATGCTTCAAGCTCCTGGAATCGTGATACGTCACAAACTCAGCTTTTTTTTTTTAAAGAAAGTTTCTAGCCCTCATGGTTGCAAAGAAAACTTAGAAAATCAGATGCAGGGGTAATGGCTAGAGAGACATCTGCCTGAGCCAGCAATCAGCTTAAATCAATAGCTCTGAGAAGTCTGAACTCACACATCTCTGAGAGATGTTAACTCCAAGACCCCTCTACTCGAAGTGGGGAGAGGGCTTTCAAATACCACCAAGCAGTGGTCTCTCTGTCTGATAGAAGAAGATTGCAGCAAGTCCTGTCCACTTATCCATGGCTAGTGGAGCAAGTACTGGGGGTCGCCCCTGATACTACTATGCCTCTGCTCCTGTTGATCTGGGAGAGGGCAGGGCCCTGCCAACAGCACTCCAAGTCGGGGGCCAGAGCCATTTTTGCAGGGACTCTGTGATACTAAGTGTGCACATAGTAGCATGGGTGAAGCAAGCACAGAGTCACCTTGCAGTAGCTGCCGCAGTTGCAGCTTAGAGTGAGCGTGGCTTAGAGACAACAGAACAAGTAAAAACAGCCTGAGCATTTTGGGGTGGGTTGCAAAGTGATTTTTTCCACTTCTCTCACAAATGTAACCAAATTTGTTTACATGGTAATCACCCCCACTGTGCAAAGGTCTGGTCTAGGGATTTGGGAGATGCTAAGTGAGATGATGCAACCCAAACTGAACGGTCGGTTTACAAGGAAAAAGTGTGTGTGAATCTTTAGGTTCCCTCCAACCATCTCTTGCAGAAGAGCCTAGCTGTAGAGGTGGGTGAAAAATTTTCCATCTAAACTTTATGTTGAAGAAGAATGGCCTTTTTAAATTATTTTTTTGCAGAAAATTTTGAACAAAATGAAATTTTTAATTTTGTTCAAAATTTTCCAGTTTTTGGTCTGCTCTAAATAGGTGCACAAATGACCATTTAACTGGCCATCAATGTACCCAGGTGCCTGATTTGTGTGTGCTGTTTCAGGAGATGTGTGTTTAAATTAAACATGCAATTGCCCCTGTATATTGGCACACTGACCTGAGTTTCTCAAGGTCTGAGACTCAAGATCTTAAAGTACCTGTTTGCCAGTGGGGTCAAACAAAACCAGCTTTTGCAGAAGCAAAGAAATTACTATAGTCATCAAATCTTTTAGTTCATTATGAGATCCTGTAACGGGGCGAGACTCACCCCTGCAGTGCCTCCTGTCAGCTGTCCTGGGAATTAGCTCTTCTGACCCAGATCACCCTCTGCAGGCTGGTGCCTCGCTGATGCTGGCCCCTGTGTCCCTTCCAGACCCAGTGCCCCTCGTCCTCGGGCACTGCCCCCTGGCAGTACACCCACTCTCTGGGTCTCCCCACCCAATGGAACCCCCACCCACTATCCCCACCTTGCCTCAGTCTTGGGCTACTGCCAGTCACCATCTAGCCCCCGCTCACTGGAGCAGACTGCAGTGTAAGAGCCACTCATCCTAGGCCAGGGGGGTTTGGACCTGCTGCCTCTGCCTACCCTGGGCTGCACCCTTGCACCCTAGTACCTTTCTGGCCTTTGACTAGGCCGCAGCCTGGGCTTTTCCAGGCAGGAGCTCCCCAGCTTCCTTGCCCTATTCCCTATTTCCCAGCCCTGCTCCCCTCAGGTACTCTGTTCAGCAGCCAGGCCCTTCTCCCTCTAGAGACAGCTGAGCCCTGACTGGGGCATGGCCACAGCTGAGCCTGCTTCTCCAATCAGCCTGGGAGCTGCTTGCTCCCGGCCACAGCCCTCTCCTGGGCTGTTTTAAGCCCTTTAAGGCCAGAGTGGGTGACCACCCCGCTACAGAGCCAGAGTACTGTCGTGTGATGCTTCACCATATGGAGCGGGAGCACTACTAGCCCACTGAATGTCAGATGGATCTAAGTGTCCCATCAGTTATGCATCAAGGTCACTGGCTGCAGCAGAAAAAAATTATTCCCAACTAGAATAAGAACAGCTAGCAGTGGTTCTGGGACATAAAGAAGTTCCACTCTTTCTTATATGGAAGGCAATTTGTTATACATTCAGACCAGGCAGCACAGCGGACATATTATGACGTATTAGCATCACCAAGAATATTAGGTGTAGGTAACACAATACATACACTATATTTTTGCAGTGGCCCACACTGGTTATCAGGTTAGTCATAGCACAGGCAGGACCACTTTCTTGGGTGACTGAGTTACCAGATGGGAAGCATATTCATAGACATCACAATCAGGTTTATCTGCAGTACCATAAGGAGTTACGTGTAGAGAATTCTCATTAGTATGTTGAGGTACCAGATGTTACAGAGCCATTATACTTCCCAACTGCCACACCCAGAAATAGTGAGTTGGCTGAGGACCCCTTACCAATCACTACAGTGAGCTTGGAAGTTAAGCCTGCAGTTACAGATGTAATATCAAAAACCCCTTCGCATTTGCTACTCATCAAGGCCCACAGTGTTTCCACTGCACCATTTTGGAAGAGCTCCCAAACCTAGAAACAGACTGGAGTTGTAGTAATAAGGCAATTATGCTAGAGAGGGTAGGATCATCTCTTGTAATTGCCTGAGGATGGTGGTAGGCTACCCCAACCTCTTAGTTAGGCGGTTTGGTTTTGTTGTTATAACATTAACATTTTATGTTCATTATTGTTAGTAATTTAAAGGAGAAGTAGTGTAATGTTCTGGGTATTTTTATTATGCTTATTGTCACCTGGTGGCCCATGTGAGAATAGCTATTTACTGTTAGAAACCCTAAGTCTGTACTGAGCTTGCTCCAATGGGTTGTGAAGGGAAGGGAGAGGAAGTTTGCAAGATGGAGGGTGATTAATTGTCTATGTGAACCTGTATTGCAATAAAAGATCTTTTTCAGTTCTGATCTGTTTTGGGTCTTCATACATGACATTCTCTATCCCTGGAGCAGTAGGTAACCTGTCTCAGGTCTATATCCAGCTATGCTGGTCAGTGCATGGAGGGGTGGAGCAAAAGCTTAACCCAGTCCCCACCCTGTCATACTCCATCTCCCTTACCCTTGGAGGAGCACAGCAGTTCTGCAGAACCTGTTTCCTCTCCTGCTTGTGGGTTGTCAGTACTGGGATGTGAGGAAGTATCTTGCGCCTCCTTATTCTCCTGTGCTGATCACTCTAGCTAGGCTGCAGTTTGACATTGTTAGGTAGGAATTAAAAAAAAATAAGGCTATAAACTTTCATTCTTCATTGCCTAAGTATGCCTTGACTAATGTGTGCGAGGAAGAAACTTCTTCCATTGACAGGTTATTCCATTTCCTTCTAAAGCATCTGGTACAGGTCACTATCAGAGACAAGTTTCAGGATTAGATAGCCCAGTAATCTGAGCTGGTATGACAATCCCTGTGCAAATTTTATTGTTTTTTATACTGTGATTGTTTGGCAATAGTTGTCTAGCAACCACAAAAGAGTTTCTTGGACTTCTAATACACCCAGTGGCTGCAGAGGCTACAGCTGGGGCAAACTGCTTCCTGTTGACAGGTATATGTGGAGATGGAGGGTCATTTCAGGCCAGTTATCAAGCCATAAAAAGGAAAAGTTTGTGTGGCCCAGGGGGACAAACTGGCAGCAAGGAAAGGAGGATCTTTGTTGGACTACAGTGTGGGTAAAGAAGAGAGGGTGGGAACATTTTCAGACCCTGAAAGACTGGACCTACCCTTATGGGTTTTGAATCCAGTGTGGATACAAAAACTAGAAGATGGGCCCATATCTGTAGATTCAGATTTGGGCTCCTCTCTGTTTGAGACATTAACAGTTCTCTTTTATTCTAGCCAGTTTATCTACTTTCAAGAGTTACAGAATTAAATGTTCCCTTCCACTTTCCTCTTACATTAAATACATGAAAAATGTTACCAAAAATGTAGAGCTGAAACGAGAATCTAAAAAGAGGGCTCTCTTGGAAGAATTACCCACCCACATTGACTTGGATCTGTACCTTATCAACTGAAGGTACAGATCCAAGTCAACTCAAATCCAAAGGGGAAAAAACCCTATATTAAGGAGAAAATGAGAATCACACTTGCATATTACTTTTGAGGACAACTAACAGTATAGGTGCACCAGGAAAATTCAGACTCTCTTAAAATCTATACCTTTTTTTAGCTTCAGTACAAATGCTTACTCATATTATTCATTTTCCCCTACATTTATTCCAAAATCAGCTCCCAAGCATCCACCCTAAAGGGCATGAAGTTCACAGATTCACAAATCCCAGTGTAGCCATTTAGTCTTATTCTGACCATCTACAGACACTGTGTAAACATGTAATTTGGTTTGTCAGAATAATATCTAGCTTTTGTACAGTGCTTTTCATCCTTAGATATCAAAGCACTTTACAAATGAGGTTAGTATCATTATTCCCATTTTACAGATTGAGGAAATGGAGGCAAGGTGCTGCAGTGAATTGCCCAAGATCAATGGCAGAGCCAGGAATAATATCCAGTTCTCCTCTGTCCTGGTCAGATACTCTAGCCACTAGACAACACTGCCTCCAGAGGCTTTGTTTCTGGAAGTACCTATATACAAACCTGAATCTGTGATGGAGAGGTGTTGCTCATCTCCAGGAACTTGCATGATGTGAGTCCCACTGAAAATTTCAGTATCACAAGACTTATTCTTAATTGATTTATTTTAAATAGTGTGACAAAGTTCCTCCTCTACCTTTGGTGGGTCCTGCGCTTATTGGCAGATTTGCTCACCTCAGTGATCTTCCCCACAGTCTGGGTCAACTCCTCCTGTGTCTGATCAGGAGTTGGGAGGTTTGGGGGGAACCCGGGCCCGCCCTCTACTCCGGATTCCAGCCCAGGGCCCTGTGAATCGCAGCTGTCTATAGTGTCTCCTGTAATAGCTGCATGACAGCTACAACTACCTGGGCTACTTCCCCATGGCCTCCTCCAAACACCTTCTTTATCCTCACCACAGGACCTTCCTCCTGGTGTCTGATAACGCTTGTACTCCTCAATCCTCCAGCAGTGAGTGAGTGAGTGAGTGAGTGAGTGAGTGAGAGTGAGAGTGAGAGTGAGAGTGAGTGAGTGTGTGTGTGTGTGTGTGTGTGTACAATCTGCCAATATATATATATATATATATATACACACACACCCCTCACTAACTGGGAGGCTTTTAACTAGTTCCAGCCAGCCCTTAATTGGCTTCAGGTGTCCCAATCAATGTAACTAGCTCCACTGCCTTCTAGAAAGATCTTAATTGGACCCAGGTGTCTTGATTAACCTGGAGCAACTGCCATTTGGTTACCACGGTACCAGGGATTTGTTTAGCTTGGGGCTAACATACCTGTTCCTCACTACTTTACTGTAGCCTTCTGGCCTTGCCCCATCACAATAGCCAAGTGATGCATTGGACTTGCTGCAAATTTCCCACCTTAAACTGAACTGTCCAGGGATAAGAAAAAAGAATTCATGACTTTGACTTTCCCGTTGGATTCTTTTCCCCACTAGTTTCAATGATCTTGATGAACACTAACTGGGAGTTTATCTTCGAAGCTGAATTTAGCCCAATGTATCTGTATACTCTCTTGGGTCAAGTTTATGAGCTAGCCGGTTTAAACTGAAGGTAGTTCCACTGAAGTCAAAGGAGCAATGCTTTTTTTATGTCAGCTGAGGATCTGGCCTGTTCTTCAGAGACTGTAGGCTTTTTTGGGGCATGGACTTCCTTTCTTGACTTATTGGGAGAAACAGTGAAGCCCAATTAGTAGGAAAGGAATACCAAGACTTTTACGCACTGAATTGTGTTAGTTGCTAATGTTTGAGATGTTGTTGCCTTCTTGGTTAAACTAACAGATGAAATAAATGGTTTAGGTAAATGAAAATCAGTGACTTAACACAAGGTGAGTCAGAATACAAAAGAAGTGATGCTTCTTTGAAAGTGGCGTCAAGAGTGTGCATTTGTGAGGCAGGTAAATACTACTGTGGTCAATAAACCTCCCAACACTCACTCACTGTACCTCTCTTCCTCCTCTCACCTTTCCCCCTACCAGCAATAGAAAGAGGCTACTTGACATAAAAAACTAGACAGAGTTCCACTACTTCAACTTGTCAGAGGCAGCCCAATGGATGACTCATGCTTCTCTGTCAGAAAATAAAGATTGTTCTGCTATTTTAAGCAGAGCAAACATTTCCCAAGATGACATTAGGAAAATCTTTTTCTCCCTCCTCTAATCAGATTTCCCCAAACTGAAGATGGAAATATCTTTCCCACAAAGGAAACAATTTTAAAAAATCAGAAATGTAGTGGATGGGGAGAAATGTAGGTTACCTAACTCCATTTCCTGAATCTTGGACAGGACCTACCTCCCAAGCTTCAAGTACTTATTTTTGTCTTTATCATTTTCCATCTTAAATATTGTATGCTCTTCCTAAAACCTAAGACCCAATCCAGCTGAGGTATACCATGTTATACCAGCTGACTACTTGTGTGTCCCACTCTATAAACTACAATTGTTTCTGGATTCTGAAGGTTCTCTATGCAAGGGAAACATATCTTCATCCTCCATTGCTGGCTTTGCCTTATTGTTTATCTTCAAATCCTGTTCAAAATTGCTTCCTTGGTTTTCCAAGCTCACATGAACTCATTCAACTCTTCCTTTCTGATCTACTCCCTGATGAGCACTCTGCTCCTCCAACCTTAGCCACGTCACACAACTCTCCAGAGTTGGAGGCGAAGGCAATACTTTTTCACTAGTTCTGATCCAACTCTCATACTTTCTTTTTCTCTTACTCCAAGCTGCTAATCATTTCAGACCAGATGATCAGCTGGTGCAAATCATTGTAGTGCCATTGAAATCTATAGAGCTATGCTGATATACACTAGCAGCATATCTGGCCCATATCTTGAAATTGAACCTTAAAACCATTACTTTATCTGATGACTGAACTAAAGTGTGAGTGAAAGTGAATTGAACCTGAAGAAAGTGTTTTCTTGAACTGAGACCGAAAACCACTGCATTGTATTATAAGTTATGTTGTTTATATTCTTCTTAGGTGTTGGGTTTATTTTCCACACTTCAAAATTTCACCTTATCATAGTAGTTATAAATTCTCTTTTTGTGATGGTTTAATTAAAGCTGGAGATGTTTCCTTCTAAGTATTGTATTTGCAGAAGGAAAAACCCATTGATTCTCTTAAGTGACCCTTACAAATGTATGATTTACAAAACCAGGAAGGGAATCGGATTTCCAATGTGACGCGTATTACATGGTGAAATGCTACTCTGTGTCACATCACTTTGTTACGTAATCTGATACTTCCCCAGGTGGGGAAATGCACATCTGGGCACAATACTCATGTGACTCATTTAGGGCTAGATTTTCCTTTTACCCTTTTGCATGGGACTCTGAGTAGAATAGTGATGCCAGGAGCAAAAGAGGGGAAAATTGTTTCTCAAAGAGCACAATGCCCTTCCTGCTTCCACAGGGAGAGGGGAGGGATAGTAATTGGCTGCTGGTTCATATCTGCATTGTCTCAGATGTGCCAGCTGGTGCTTTGTAGGATAGTGCCCATATTCTGCTCACTCTCTGCCCACTACTTAACGGAGGGAGTAGCACCCACTTACTGCTGTGTGTCGAAATCCCAGGTCCTTACTGGGCAGCCACACAGACCAAGGGACAATGGAGCTGGTTTAAATCAATCAATATTTTTTATTAAAATGATGGCCAGGCCAACTCAGTTTTCAGGTAGCAATGCACTGAAGTTTTTAAATACAGTAGCACAATACAAAAGAGTATCAGGGAGATTCATGTGGGATTTTCCTCCAACCTCATGGCAAGCCCAAATTCAGCAGTTGGCAGTGAATATTTATGTAGGTACATGGAGACGCTGAAGTCCTGTCCACATCCCATAAGTGCATAGGGCCAAAAAGGCAGGAACTCATGGTTCTGCCGTGTGGTGAAAGAGACAAATCCTATAAGGGAAGGTGATGGTGGGTAATCCAAAGCCCTTGGGGAACGGAGCTGTGTTCTGCATACTTTCCATCCATCTTACCATAAAGGAGGAATTGAGAATGGTGTCATGGAGCTTCATCCTATGACTACATGGATTCTCAATGGAAACCTGCACATGGAGAATTGTGTGTACAACAGCTGTAGAATATATCTGCTAGAACTCTATAATTTCCTCTACTCCAGTGCTGTCCATCTTTCCAGCTTGAGAACCATACTTACCATTTCCAGAAAGTCAAGAGATCACAAATAAATCGTGTTGTTTAACATGTTGAACTATGATATTGTATGATTCATGACAAAACTCAAAGGTCAAATAGAGCCCTTTGATCTTTTAGATCCTTTCTGTAAGAAAACGATATATTAGACCAAATATTTCCTGTTTGACATCAGTGGAACAACATGGCTTTACACCAGGTGTGGATTTGACCCAATGTTTGGGCCTGATCCTTCCACCGTATCTGTTCAATCATCTTTATTTCAGGAGTCACCATGATATCTCGGCACCAAATTAAGAACATAAACTTCACATCATCCTAGTAGGACTACAGTACTGCCCCACCCTCAGAAGAGTTATAGTCCATTAACTGCCTTTCTTTGGAGGAGAGATCAATGAGGAGTGGGGGAAAGTAGTCAATGGGAGTTTTGTCCATGTAAAGACTGCTGAATAGGGCCAAGTGTTTGATATAGTCAATTTTATAGGTGTGTGCAAAGCCCCAAATTCTAAAAGGCAAGGGTTCTCTCACAAAGTTTTCCCACCCCTTAAAATAAAATACTGGATATAACATCTGTTTTAGATATTCTAATTGTGCAGCTGCCACAGTAACACACAGTTATTGGCAATGCCATCATTAAACCCATTTTGTTCTGCCTCCTTTCATTGTACTCCAAGACTCTTTGTAGGTCTGGAGTTCCCACTCATTTTATCCAAAGGACAAAATAAGAAACACCGAATGTGGCAAAAGCAAATTTAATGTGTTGTCAGATTAAACTAATGATGGAGGAAGTCACAGTGTGTGGGTAGTGGCTCACTTATAGTGTTTGTATTGAAAATGAAAGTAGGTGTATAGTGTGAAAGCAAAGCGCTGTAAAAGTTTGGCCTGTAATGACAGATTTATTTCTGCATCTAAGAAAAATAAACCTATAAATAGAGAAACAACCTCAAACATAGATTGAATTGTGATAAAAACAGATATACTTTTTTTTAAAACTAATGTAACATGCTAGATAAGTGATGTTAGATGCCCCAATGCAATGTCTGGCTAAAAGCATTGGACAGGAGCCTGTTAGTGCTGACAGTTAATTAAGTGACTCTTTTAGCCTTTGGTGCTGAAAGTCTCAAGTTCGGTCTCATCCATCAATCTGTGCTGAGGAAGGTTTCAAAGCAATGGACCTCAGACACTTAGCAGAAGCTTTGCCTGACAAGAGGAGCGTGGCTATGTGTGTGGTCTCCTGTTCTTCCCTTCCCTATCCCCCCCAACCCCGCCCCAGTGGCTAGTCAATAGAGGATCAGAGTCTGCTATTGCTCCTGGCTAATGCACCTTTACTTCCAGCTCAAGGCTGTGTTATAACTTTACTAAGATTAAAGGTCCTGAGTTCTAACCCCATCTTTAAAGTACTTTAGAAATATTAACTAATTCTCATAACACCCTTGTGGGGTAGGTGAGTGAGCATCATTAGGCCCATTTTACACACAGAGAGACTTAGCTACTTATGAACTGTTTATCATAGCTCATTTCAGTGGAGATACACTATTTTACATTGGCTGAGGATCGGTCCCAGAGAAAGTTGAAAGGACTTGCCCAAAGTCACATAGCAAATCAGTGGCAGAGCCAGGATTAGAACTCAGGAGTTACAAATTCCTAATATCTTTTTCTAATGCGATCCATCTACCTATTTAGTTGATCTAGCTAGAGTTTAATATTGCACTTATCGCCATGGCATCTGAACATCACAACCACACTCTTGGTCTCTCTTTTTCTCACAGTCTAGCTGGCACTATTGTCTTCTAGGCCTTCATGCTGTCAGATAAATCTCTTATTCAGTTGTTTCTTTTATGGACTGTTGTATCATGTTCCATTTGTGAAAGTTTCAGATGAAGCAGTCTATAAAAGATTACTGGCACACCTCCCTGCTATCACAGATTGCAATTCTAACAGCAAAGCCAAATCTAGAAGCAGGCGTGGTAGATTTTGATAAGGTATGTTCACCCTACAAGGAGTTTTATTCCTAATTTTGTTTTGATTGCATGTTGCTAGGCACCACAGAACTGCACTGATGTAGAATAGTGGTTCTCAGCTTGTGACCTCTTGGTTCCCCGAGAAAAACTTTCTGGCGGTGCTACTTCTGTCATTCTTCAAGGAGCGATACTTCCTGTTGTTTGTAATTCAATTCAAGCCATTTTTAGGGATTCCAGAGGCTTTGTTGACCAAACTCAAAACAACAACACCTTAAGTACCTCTGCACCCTACACGGCTGCTTCATATCTCCCTTTGCCGAGTTTTATCTTCATATAAATTCAACAGTGGTCAAATGTGTGGAGAAGACAGGACACCTACATCTGATGGGTAGCAAAACAACAGGAAGATGAAACAAATTGCAAAGTACATTACATAGTACTGCAGAAACTAAACAAGAGGAGATGTTGTTCTAATAAATATAAAGTCCTTTTCTCAGGGAGCGGAATTATACTGCACTAATACAAAATGGTGGGCGTCCTCACCTTTTGATCTAAAGTGAATTTATTTTGACTTTGTCTTCTCAAAATCTGTAGTTAGTACAGAATGATCTTAGCTGCCATTTTCAGATCCAGACTCAGATTTCAAGTTTCCTAAAGTTTGTTGGGATGGTGATTCTGCAATTTTGGTTTGGTGCATCATAGAAACTGGACTCTGTCATGGAATTTAGATCCATATCAGGTCTTCCCCAAAATCTGGATTTGGGCATGAGTCAATCTCTAACCAAGAAACATAGCTTTTGCAGAGAAAATGTGGAGTGTACAGTGGGGAGTTGCCCATGAGAAGATGGCTGTCAACAGATCTGGCCCACTGTATGAAAATGTAAGAGAACTAATGATTGAGTGATCTAATCAGTAATCACTAACCATTAATACTGTGCCTATGGTATGTGAGTTGTAGGCAAGCTATATTCATGATCCTGCTTGCAGTACTTGATACTATACTAAATATAAGTGAAAGAAAAAAGGCTGTGAGATATCATTAATATTGTGCCTTATAAAGAGATGGTGCCATTGTTACGAGAAGGGGTATATAATGCCTCAGGTATAGAGTGAAGAGCTAGAGAAAGAGAAACTGAAAGACTTGGTTACAGAGTACTAGAATACAGAATAGTTGGTAGTGGACATTTCGGCGTGGCATAAACTTTTCTTCCTCCTACATGAAAGAGTTGTCTTTGACGCGGAAACAAAACAAAAATCACCCATTTTTTTAATGAAAGAGATCCTGAATTTCACAGGACTACAGTATAAGTTTGACTCCTTCTGATGTCAGCAGTATCTCACTAGACATTTTGACAATAAATGTCTGCCCTTAGAGAAGGGACCTTTTTCAATGAGATCTTATGCATCAAAACATACGAGCCAAATTCTCCTCTATTACAGAGGCTTTGACATCAGAGGGATCACATTGGTTTTGCTCAGTTTGGGCCTCTTGGGGTTCTATAAAAAAATACTGCATTTGGAAAATTGCTAGATATGGAAGTGGTGGAAATTGCTATTTACAATTTTTAAAACTGAGTTGCCCCAATTTGGTATAAATTGCTGACTTTTACTGGTCAGAAAACAAGTGAATCAACATTTAAGCCAGTAATCTAGGAACTCACATTTTTATTCTGGGTAAGACAGCACTTGTTTTTCTCTGTCTTCTTCAGACTACAGAAAATACAAAATCACTAAATCATAACTGATGGGAAAACAAATATGCCAATATTAAGTGCTCAGAAAACTGATTCCCACAAGCAGATGGGCCCCACCTTTCAGTGCAGTGAACAAGTAAAGGACAATTTATCTTCAGATGCAATAGGCATCTTTTGTAGGGAAAGTTTGCCAAAGGCTGGATAATTTCACACAGCTGCTCAGTAAGAAGCCAGAAGTGATTAGACACCAAATCTCAAACACCACCTTGAATACTCACCTCAGGTCATCAGACAGCAGGGCTTTTTTAAATTGGTTTAGCCTTTTGAGACACAGATTGTTATCTCCTCTGTAAGGTCATAAAATATGAGTCACTCAGAGTCAACAGAAGACATAAAATAACTAGCAATGCTATGACTATATCCTGTACGGTATGCACTATCGGGTATGACAGTCTGGTGGGTTCTCTTTACTTAATAGCAACAGTTGAAGATTTTGAATATTTCTACACCACAGATAAAACCATATCAGCATGATTTGAAGTATTTATGGGGTTTAAAGAGTTTCCACGCATTATAGTTTAGACACTGCTTGCTCAGTCAGTGTGGACTAGGCATGGCCATTTTAAAACCCACCTGGTGTAAAATGTCATAACTCTATGGACTTCAGTTGAGTTACAACAATTTACACAAGTTGAGGATGTGAACTTTACACCTTGCCTTATCTCAATTATTAGCCAAACCAAAACCCCGGATCAGAACATCAGATCTGAACTTCGCAATTAGCCTGAACTTTAAATCTACATGAATTATTAGCATTATTTTTTTCATTAGCTTTGGCTCAGATGGTTTCCCTTCATGGGTTTCATCTGAAGTTTCTGATTCAAACCCAGTATGGGGAAAGCTATAATATATAAATACACTTGCTGGTGATGGGTACTCTAGAAAATCCTAAATTAGACTGGGAAGACAAGAGTGGAGTGCTGCCTGTGCAGCATGGGCTCCTTTTTTCTCTGGTCCAGAAGACTCTCCATAGAGGTTCCACAAAAGTGGAAATAGTGGAGAGGTGTGTGACACTGGCAGATCACGTACCAGCTCATGCCAAGGCCCCTAGGCCTCACTGAACACTGGCAAATGCATAGCTGGAAACCAGTCTAGGTTGCCTGCTTGTTAGTATAGTTAAAATAGATATTAGAGTTCTAAGAATGTAATTAGTGTTTAGACTTTATGAAATGCTTGTAGGATGCTGCATGCATTAGTCGTACTTATAATGAAGGCTGCGAGTTTGTCACAGATTCCATGACTTGCTGTGACCTCCTTGACTTCTGCAGCAGCTGGTGTGGTTGGCTCCCAGCCAATGGGGGCTGCGGAGCTGACAGCATGCAGAGCTAGGAGCTTAGGGAGGGACATGTCGCCACTGCCAAAAAGCCAGGTAGGGAGTTCGCCAACCCCACCAATTCGCCCCCCAGCACCAGCGGGGGTCCCAGGCTACTCCCACCCAAGCACCCATGCTGCCCCCCTGGTCTTCTGCCCCCGCAAGCACCCGTAGTCCCCCACGAGCACCTGCAGCACTCCTAGGATTTAATCAAGGGTATAGTACAAGTCATGGACAGGTCACAGGCCATGAAATTTTGTTTACTGCCCGTGACCTGTCCATTATTTTTACTAAAAATACCTGTGACTAAAACATTGGCTTATTTATAATATCTGTATACCATGCTATAAGGTAATGTTTAAGTGTTTGTTCTTTAACTATAAAAGTGTTTGTTAAAACTGTAAAAAAACCCAGTCAGGAGAGAAACATTACCAAGTATGAAATACTAGTTTACTGCAAGAGGTGTCATCTCTTCCCCAACAAAAGAAGGCCAATAGACACCAGACGAACCATGGTGGAACATCAGTGAACAAAAGACTTTGTTGATTACTTCACCCGCACCCATGAAGAGGGTATGTGCACAAGCCCTATCACATCACACCAGAACACTGGGGGAAGGGCTAAAAATCCCTGCCAAAGAGGAATTGTTATCATTATGCTGCTTAGAATTTGGACAGGGAAATATTTCTAAGCATAAGCAAGGGATCCCCAAGCTGCTTAGCTTCGATTAGCTCTAAAGGACATATAGACCTTGCTTATTATATCAGCATCTATTACATTTTAAAACCTAAGACTGTAACTCATTTGCGTGTGCATCTTTACCTGCTTTAACCTTGTAAACAAGTCATTTCTTTTTCCTGGTTAATAAATCTTTAGTTAGTTTATTACAGGATTAGCTACAAGCATTGTCTCTGGTGAGAGACCTAAGGTACAATTGAACTGGGTAACTGATTGGTCCATTGTAACTGGGAATAACCTAAATATCGTTGTGATTTTTGCTGTAAGAGACCACCTATCACAAAGGCAGGCTTGCCTCAGTAGCAAGATAGAGAAGTACTCAAGGGGACTGTCTGTGATTCCATGCTAAGGCTGTTACAGTGCTTTAGCAGTTCACACTTGTTACTTGGTTGGTGAAATTTAATTATAGACATACAACCAGTTTGGGGTTTGTGCCCTGTCCCTTGACAGTCTGCCCTGTCACAACCTACTCCAGACAGCTTGACAAGGTGACAGGCTGAGGAGAAGAAGGGGCTGAGCTCTGGATTAGCTCCTCCAAAACATACATAGGAAACCAGCAGAAGTGCATTAATATCGGTATTACCTTAAGCTGTCCTGCCTCTCTGCACTGTGGAATCCTCTATGGGGGCACTACAGGAGCAGACACACTATCCATGGGCTGGTGGCCATGTGTGGGGCCAGGCGTCAGAGCAGGGGCAAATGTCAATTGCATGGATGCCTCTTGCCTTCCTGAGGTTACCCCGAGTTCTGCAGTAGAAGAGGCAGAACCACTTCAGTGTTAGAATTCCTTGGAAACGCCACTAATTGAAATTAGCAACATTTCCTCCTTGTTACATAGTTACTGACTAGGTGTGAAAAATAATGCCCTAAACAAGGACTGGGAGACAAAGTCTGCAATTCAGTATGCTCAGACCTAACGCTTGGCTACCACAGGGGTCTACTTTTGCTTCCCTGGCCGTTGATAATTTAGCACACAGCCTCAATAAACATTAACTATTTATTTTTATTAATAAACTACACATATTTTGGGTCTCTTTAAAATAAAAAATATGAACAAAACAAACTAATTTCCAGTTGCTTTGCAGGCAAGTGAAAAAAGAAAGGAAAACCCAGCCTCCCATGCTAGATGCGATAATAGAGGAGGAAGCTGGTGTCTGGAAGCTGACTGGCCATCTGGCTCCTGTGTATCTATTAGGCTGGTATCTTTTATTTCATTTCTGAAGTCAAAGTCCATTCCCCCCACAGATGGTAACCATAAGTACTTAAGCCTCTTTTCGTAAGGAAGTGCAGTTAAATATTTCTTTTATGAGTAATAGGAATTCAGAGCAGTGATAATCATTGTAAAAATCTGGAAGGTCTTGTTTAATTATTGCATCAAATATTTGCTCACATTTATTTTCAATAGAAAAGGGGATTTCCAGACATAGAGTCTTGTAGTAATAATTAAAAAGGTTAGGTTTAAAAGATCTGTTTATTAGAGCACTGGAGAAAGAACTGAATAGATTCTAGCTGTGCATTTGACGAGACATAAATGACAGCTATGCCCCAATACTAATACAGCTTAGACTGCAAAATCCAGCTCAGCCTGCCACAGAAGCCAATGGATAAAAATGATGTTAAGGTTAAGAGTATATATCACTAATTTAAGGATAAAAGCTAATTATCCCAGAACCAAGTATTGCAAACCCAGGAAACCTACAGGTTACACTTAAAAGAAATTCAAACATATTAAAGTATGAAAAGACAAGCTATGGCAGCCAAACAACCTTAACTCTACCCTGTAGCAACCCTACACAATAACCATATGGTTGTGATTACAGCATTTAGTGCCTGTGGTTATGTTTTACATATTTTCCTTTGCAGTGTTCTCTCTCTCTCTCTCTCTCTCTCTCTCACACACACACACACACACACACTTAGAGCTGGTCTAAAGTTGAAAAAACAATTTTATGGAAAAAATTGAAATTTTGAAGTTGTGTTTATTGTGCAGCAAAACTCAACATTTTTTATTTTTTATTAAAAATGTTCACAAAATCTTTACAATATTTCAAATGTTCAGAATTATGAATATCCCTGTTGATTTTAATGGGGCTACACATAGTAGTAAAGCTAACCATCCAGATAAGTGCTTGCAGGATTGAGGCCAAGGAGAGAGAGAGAGGCAGATCACATCAACACTTCCATTGAGCTAGGCTGAACTCTAAGCAATACCCAGGAGGTGAACTTAAGGTTCCTGTTATCTCCCCTCCCAAGTTTGTCATCTCCGGGCAACCCCTTAAGCACACACATTTCTTCTACAACTTTCCTTTCTCTCTCTTTTTGCCGGCCCTCTAATAAGAATCAAGCTGCACGCAACCATGCTATAATCAGAAAGACAAGCTTATAAATAATGTTTTTAGCTCAATCCCATGTCCTGGGCCTGTAATTTTCCAGCAGCTAGGCTGCAAGCAAGAAATTTAGGCCTGGTCCACACTAGGACTTTAATTCGAATTTAGCAGCGTTAATTCGAATTAACCGTGCACCCGTCCACACCACGAAGCTATTTAATTCGACATAGAGGGCTCTTTAGTTCGACTTCTGTACTCCTCCCCGACGAGGGGAGTAGTGCTAAATTCGACATGGTCATGTCGAATTAGGCTAGGTGTGGATGCAAATCGACCTTAGTAGCTCCGGGAGCTATCCCACAGAGCACCACCCTGTTGACGCTCTGGACAGCAGTCCAAGCTTGGATGCTCTGACCAGCCACACAGGAAAAGCCCCGGGAAAATTTGAATTCCTTTTCCTGTCTGGCCAGTTTGAATCTCATTTCCTGTGTGGACGTCGTGGCGAGCTCAGCAGCACTGGCAACGATGCAGAGCTCTCCAGCAGAGGAGTCCAGGGAATCTCAGACTAGAAAGAGGGCCCCAGCATGGACTGACCAGGAAGTCTTGGATCTCATTGCTGTGTGGGGCGATGAGTCTGTGCTTTCGGAGCTGCGCTCCAACAAACGGAATGCAAAGACCTATGGGAAGGTCTCCAAAGCCATGGCACTCAGAGGATACAGCCGGGATACAACGCAGTGCCGCATGAAAGTCAAGGAGCTGAGACAAGGCTACCAAAAAATCAGAGCGGCAAACGGACGCTCCGGAGCCCAGCCCCAGACATGCCGGGTCTACGAGGCACTGCATGCCATTCTCGGTGGGTCTGCCACCACTGCCCCACCAGTGTGCGTGGAATCTGAGGATGGGATACTGTCAATGGACTGTTCCTCGGAGATGTTCGCGGACGGGGAAGATGAGGAGGACGAGGCAGTCGACAGCAGTTACAACGCTGATTTCCCCGACAGCCAGGATCTATTCATCACCCTCACTGAGATCCCCTACCAACCCTCCCCAGCCGTTACCCCGGACCCTGAATCAGGGGAAGGATCAGTCTGTAAGTGCTTTAAACATGTTAATATTTATTTTTAATGGAGCAGAAATAGTTACTAGTTGAAAAGAAGGTCAATATATATGGGGATGGAACAGAAATCCTCTTGGGAGATTTCCGAGAAGCTCTCCGGCAGGTAATCGAAAAGCCTCTGCATGAGGTTCCTGGGGAGAGCTGCCTTATTGGGTGCTCCGTGGTAGCACTCTTTTCCGCGCCAGGCTATCATCTGGTACTCCGGGAGCATTGCCTCCACGAGCATGGCAGCATAGGCCCCTGGTTTGTGCTGGCTTTCACGCAGCATGCGCTCTCTGTCTGCCTCAGTGACCCTCCTCAGGGTGATCTCGCTCGGAGACTCCTGCATTTAATTACAGTAATTTGTGTACTATTAGTATTGGGAGTGCTTCACTGTTCCTTTGCATAACAATGAGCGTCACTTTACAGCCACGTGGTGGAGGCTGCAGAGTGGCAGCATACAGGGATCTTTCCCAGGGAACAGACGCGAGCGGGTGCAACAGGGGCAGAGTTTATGCTTTCAGGATTGCCTGTAGCAAGAGGACAGTGGTATACATTGACTTTTAAGCAGCCAAAAGTTTTTGGCTTACCATGCCTGGCTGCTCCACGGATTCTGCTGTCCTGCCCCGCTTGTCTGATCTGCAGTGCAATCCCCCAGGCAATGAAAGCGAATTCCTAAAATTTGAACTTTCCCTGAGTGAGTGCTGTGCATGGTCTTGTTCACAGAGACTGACTAGACTATGTTTCTTCTTTGCAAAACTGTATCTTTATAAGGAAGTCAATCCCTTTTCCCCATCACACAGCTGCAACTGTATCCCGACCTGCTCCAGCATGCCCCTCACAGAGGCTGGCGCAGATTAGGCGGCGCAAGAAAAAGACACAGGACGAGATGTTCGCAGAACTTATGGGCTGCTCCCGAGCCGAGGCGGCCCAGCAGAGCCAGTGGAGGGAGAACCTTTCTCAGCAGCAGCGCTCACACAGCGAACGGGAGGACAGATGGCGTCTGGAGGACCAGCAGGCAACTCAAACGCTGCTTGGACTAATGAGGGAGCAAACGGACATGCTCAGGCGCCTTGTGGCTGTTCTGCAGGACCGCAGGCAGGAGGACAGAGCCCCCCTGCACTGTATCTGCAACCGCCCTCCCCCGCCACAAAGTCCAATACCCCCCTCACCCAAAATAACAAGAAGGAGGTGCGCCAGGGGGCGTGAAAACTGTCACTCCACCCCAGCAGAGTGCTCAAGTACCAAAAAGCTCTCATTCGCTAAATTTTGAGAAGTCCTTCCCTTCCTGGATCACCCAAGCCCAAATCCCAGTTTTGTCCCCTCACTGTGTAGTTGATTATTAAAAATAGTTTGCTGTTCATTACTGTTTCCGTCATGTTTCTTTACAGAAGACTTTGTGTGAAGGGGGGGAGGGGTTTGGTAATTGCATAGGACGGTCACCATTACCTGGGTACAGACACAGGGGCAGGATCTACAGCAGGTCACACACACAGTGCAGTCACTAGGCACCCTGGTCAGTCTGGGAGGTGTTTTTCATGTTCTGTGCATAGGCGGCAGGTGCCCTGCTCCAGCTATATTTGGAGCTGGGTCTCTCCCCCGGCCCTGCCTGGATTGGGCCCTGGCCCCCACGGGTCTCCCCCCGCCCTGCCGTGCTGCGTACCTGCCTGACAGTAGAGCGGCTCCCCGCAGAAATGCTGTCTGGTGCCCCAGGGTCCTAGCGCCTGCCATACACAAATAGCAAGGCAGGCTGCCCTTACCCTGCCCTTCCATCATAGCCCTGAGCCTCTCCAATGCCCCAAGCCCTCAGCCCCAGCCAGAGCCCTCATCCCCCTACACCTCCTCCCCCTTCCCACACACCCCTCACCCCTTCCTACGCCCCCCACCCCCAGTCCAGAGCCTGCACCCCTCACCCCTTCCTTCACACCCACCTGTAAACGTCCTCCCCCCAGTCCTCCCCCGCCACAAGGCCACATAGCCCCCGCACACAGAGTCCCGAAAAGGAGGGATGGCAGGCCTCGTTGAAACAACCAGTCCGGCAGTGCAGACCGCTCTAGGGGCAGGAGCCTGTCATTCCTCGAGTGTAGAAGCGGTCTGTACATCATTGCACACCCTACCCACCACAGTCTGCGTCCCTGTTTCAACCCTTTAACGTGAATTCATTAGTAAAGAAAACGTTGTTAATTAACAATATTCCATTAACTTTATTTTTAAACGTGTGTTGGAAGGGGGGAAACGTGGTGAACGGGCTATGTAACCGCAAAAGAAAGTCAACAGTAACTGAAAGAGGGGCAGGTTCAGCTTCTCTGTAAAGAACCTGAACAGTCACAGGTTACCCTGCAACCTGAGGAATCTATCTTTCAAAGCCTCCCGGATGCACAGCGCTTCCCGCTGGGCTCTTCTAATTGCACGGGTGTCTAGCTGAGCATAATCAGCAGCCAGGCGATTTGCCTCAACCTCCCATCCCGCCATAAAGGTCTCCCCTGTTGTGTATTTGGTTGTCATGGTTTTTGTTGCTATGGCAACTGAGTTAGATTATTATGGGTTAGCTCAGCCAGCTTCAGCCGGCTGAGTGAGCTCTCTCTCTCTGTAAATAAAATGGTGGTTTTGTTAGCTGTCAGCTCTCTGGCCTCAACTGATTTCTTCCTAAACCGGCTCCCCCCAAGGATATAACAAGTGGCGACGAGGGTGAGATTCCGGTGCTGCTCCAGTAACAGAAGGAAGTAGAAGTCAAGGTAAAGAACAAACAAACAAAAAAGCTGCTTGTTTGCACTGACTGTGAAAGTGAAACTAAAATCATGGCTACTCTGACCAGGCCACTGGAACCTTTTGATGAGAATATAGAGCAGTGGCATGTGTATACTGAGCATTTTGAGCTTTTTTTTATTGCAAATGACATTACAGAAGCGAAGAAGGTGCCAATATTCTTAAGTGTTGTAGGGGCTAAAACCTACTCCCTGCTACGCAGCTTACTACACCCTGTTAAGCCAGCAACTAAATCTTATAGTGACATTGTGGAAATCCTGGGGTCCCATTTTTCCCCAAAACCACTGGTAATTGCTGAAAGATATAGGTTCCACAAAAGAGACCAAAAGGAAGATGAAACAGTTGTACAATTTGTAGCCATTTTAAAAAAGCTAGCAGAACACTGTGAATTTAAAGAAATGTTAAATGATGCCCTGCGTGACAGGTTAGTGTGTGGCCTCTACAGTGAAGCTATATGGAAGCGCCTACTGATAGAGGCTCAGCTTACCTTACAGAAGGCTGTTGATATTGCTGTCTCCATGGAACTGGCTACAAGGGAGGCGCAATACATCGGTGCATCCCCTAGGGTGCAAAAAGTGTCACAAGAACCGACCCACAAAACTGTGCAGAGTCAAGAATGTTACCGCTGTGGTAAGCCGGGTCACCAGGCATCAGAATGCTGGTGTAAGGACCTGGTGTGTCGACACTGTGGCAAAAAGAGACACATTGAGTGTGCCTGTAAACAAAAGAAAAAGAGGCCTGTGGTCTGGCCGACAAAAAGAGGAACCCTGCATACCCTAGAGCAGACCCAGGATGATCAAGGTGACACCTCATCGCAAGAGGAAGTGCTACTGCATGTTTTGTCTTTGGCAATGGGCTCACATGAATACTGGGTAACCCCGTTATTGGATGGCAAACCTATACGCATGGAACTGGACACCGGTGCAGCTGTCTCGCTGGTCTCAGAGACTGTGTATAAAGAAAAGCTACAGCATCTTCCGCTTAAGGCAACAAAAACTGTTCTGAAGACGTATACGGGAGAAGCTGTGCCCATGTTGGGCACTATTGATGTTAAGGTGGAGCTCAATGGACAGGCTGCTAAATTGCCACTGTTTGTGGTGAGAGGTAACTACCCAGCCCTAATGGGTAGGTCTTGGCTTGGGAAGATTCAACTGAACTGGGCAGAAGTGCACCGGATGACTAAAGAAGAAACCAGTCTAACCCCTATACTAAGGAAACATGCTGCTGTTTTTGGAGATGATTTGGGAAGTATGAAGGGAATCACTGTGACATTGAACATTAAACCTGACAGTCCACCAAAATATCTGAAAGCCCGAACTGTGCCATATGCCATCAGGCCAAAAGTTGAAGCAGACCTGGAGCGCCTGGTCACCAATGGAGTCCTAATACCAGTTACCCATAGCTCATGGGCCACTCCTATCGTTCCAATCGTGAAGAAAGATGGCTCTCTCCGGATTTGCGGTGATTTTAAAGTCACTGTCAACCCAGTGTTGTGTGCAGAGCAATACCCGCTTCCCCGCATCGATGACCTCTTCGCAGGCCTGGCTGGGGGACAAAAGTTCAGTAAGATTGATCTGAGTCAAGCATATTTACAGATGCACGTCGATGAAAAGTCCCAAGAGCTGTTGACTATTGCGACTCATAAGGGGCTTTATCGATACTGTCGCCTACCCTTCGGAATAACATCTGCTCCCGCCCTGTTCCAGAGGGCTATGGACCAGATCTTGTGTGGTTTGTCAGGAGTTCAGTGCTATCTGGATGATATCCTGGTCACTGGAAGAAATGAAGAGGATCACTTAAAGAATTTAGAGGCTACCCTACAAAGACTGGAAGAGTATGGCCTACGAGTTCGCAAAGACAAGTGTGAATTCTTCAAGCCCTCTGTTGAATATTTGGGACACATCATTGATTCTGCAGGTCTTCATAAGGCCCCTGCAAAAGTTAAAGCTATTGTGGAGGCTCCCCCACCTCGAAATGTAAGCCAGCTGCGCTCGTTTCTAGGACTCCTGAACTATTATGGAAAGTTCATCTCACAGTTAGCCACACTGCTAAAACCACTTCATGAGCTCCTTGGGCAGAAAAAGGCCTGGAAGTGGACTGAAGCCTGTGATGTTGCATTTAACAAAGCTAAGGATGCATTGCTAAATTCTGAAGTTCTAACGCACTTTGATCCATCCTTACCACTGCAATTGGCCTGCGACGCCTCCCCTTATGGAGTGGGAGCAGTCGTGTCACATATTATGCCTTCAGGAGAAGAGAGACCTATTGCTTTTGCTTCACGCACTCTAAGCAAAGCAGAAACTAAGTACGCCCAAATCGAACGTGAGGCATTAGGAATTGTTTTTGGAATTCGGAAGTTTCGTCAGTACCTGTTTGGGCGAAAGTTTACTCTTCTCACAGACCATCGACCTCTGACATCAATTTTTGGACCCTACACAGGCATTCCCCCATTAGCTGCTAGTCGTATGCAACGTTGGGCATTGTTACTTTCAGCACACACATATGAAATCAAATATCGGAAATCCACTCTGCACGGCAATGCAGATGGCCTCTCAAGGTTGCCTTTGCCGGTCAAACATCAAGATAGTGCCCAAAAGGAAATCTTCTACTTTGAACAGGTAGAGAATACACCCATCACTGCTACTCAGATAAAGAAGGCAACTCGCGTTGATCCAGTATTGTCCCAAGTTATGGACCTGGTGATGCATGGAAAATCTCGACAAACCTCTCCGGTCTCATCCGACCTTGTTCCCTACATGTCCAAGCGGACGGAGTTATCGGTCCAATCTGGTTGTTTGTTGTGGGGGAGACGTGTCATTATTCCACCACCACTGAGATCACAGATGTTAGAACAGCTACATTCCGGTCACTGTGGAATAGTGCGCATGAAGGAAATTGCACGAAGCTATTTTTGGTGGCCTGGATTGGACAGCGCTATTGAAGAGAAGGCAAAAGCTTGTATGTCATGTCAGGGTGTGAGGAATGCACCCCAGTGGGCACCCCTACACCCATGGGACTGGCCTGAAAACCCGTGGCAACGTATTCACGTTGACTTTGCTGGCCCCCTTGAAGGAAGCATGTTCTTGGTGGCAATAGATGCCCATTCTAAATGGCCAGAAGTCTCTATAATGCAGTCCACTTCTGCAGAGAGTACTATCCAAAAACTACGAGGACTCTTTAGTCGTTTTGGTCTGCCAGAACAACTTGTGAGCGACAACGGACCGCAGTTCGTTTCTCAGGAGTTTCAAAATTTTATGAAGGCAAATGGGATACACCACATCACGTCAGCACCATATCATCCGTCCACGAACGGATTAGCTGAAAGATTTGTGCAGACAATGAAAAACGCTTTGAAATCAGCAAGGGGACAACACTCCATTCAAAAGCGTCTGGATACCTTTTTACTTTCCTACCGAAACACACCTCATGCTACGACCCAGGCATCTCCGGCCTTTCTAATGATGGGACGACAGCTGCGCACTTGCTTTGATCTGCTGAAACCTTCTGAACCCCGACAAATTGTGCAACATCAGCAGCAATATCAAGTAATCAGACGGGCACCCAGAGCAAAAGACCGAACCTTTAGCCCGGGACAGCCAGTTTTGGCTCGGAATTATACTTCCAGAGCTAAATGGGTCCCGGCCACAGTCATCACTCAAACAGGACCTGTTTCCTACACAGTCCGGACTGCAGAGAATCTTATCTGGCGGCGACATGTAGATCAGCTGTTGCCAGGTCATGCCAGTCCTCAGGACCCATCTGCAGTTGAGGGGTCTGACTTCACCTCTTCTGGTGAGGCACCGAATCACGAGTCACCTGTTCCTGACTGTTCTCCTCCATTACTTCCGGCGGCTGAGATACCCCTTTGCCCAGCATGAGCTGATACCACCTCCTCACCCGTTCGTGCTGCGGACCCTGAGCCCCTAGTGCTTTCGGGTGCAATAACACCAGAAGTTCGCCGTAATCCACCTAGAGACAGAAGGCCTCCTCATCGGCTGGATCTTTAGCTAGGGCGAACCCACGGTTATGGGGCAAAATAATCCCCAGGGTTTAGCCGGGAATGGAGGCAGTCTACCCTCCTTCTCTAGTCTAGTGTGTGTTTTATTTAGGGGATGTTCTTATTAGGGGGGGAGGAATATGTTGTGTATTTGGTTGTCATGGTTTTTGTTGCTATGGCAACTGAGTTAGATTATTATGGGTTAGCTCAGCCAGCTTCAGCCGGCTGAGTGAGCTCTCTCTCTCTGTAAATAAAATGGTAGTTTTCTTAGCTGTCAGCTCTCTGGCCTCAACTGATTTCTTCCTAAACTGGCTCCCCCCAAGGATATAACATCCCCCTTGCTCTCACAGAGATTGTGGAGCACACAGCAAGCAGCAATAACAATGGGGATATTGGTTTCGCTGAGATCCGAGCGAGTCAGTAAGCTTCGCCATCTCCCCTTGAGACGTCCGAAAGCACACTCCACCACCATTCTGCACTTGCTCAGCCGGTAGTTGAAGAGTTCCTTGTCGCTGTTCAAGGCGCCTGTATAGGGCTTCATGAGCCAGGGCATTAGCGGGTAGGCTGGGTCCCCGAGGATCACTATAGGCATCTCCACATCCCCAACAGTTATTTTGTGGTCCGGGAAGAAAGTACCTTCCTGCAGGCGTCTAAACAGACCAGAGTTCCTGAAAACACGCGCGTCATGAACCTTGCCCGGCCACCCGACGTTGATGTTGGTAAAGCGTCCCCTATGGTCCACCAGTGCTTGCAGCACCATTGAAAAGTAGCCCTTTCGGTTAATATACTGGATGGCCTGGTGGGCTGGTCCCAGGATAGGGATGTGAGTCCCATCTATAGCCCCACCGCAGTTTGGGAATCCCATCGCGGCGAAGCCATCTATGATGACCTGGACCTTTCCCAGGGTCACTACCTTTGAGAGCAGTAGCTCAACGATTGCGTTGGCTACTTGCATCACAGCAACCCCCACGGTAGATTTCCCCACACCAAAGTGGTTCGCTACTGACCGGTAGCTGTCTGGCGTGGCAAGTTTCCAGAGGGCTATGGCCACTCGCTTCTGCACAGTCAGGGCTGCTCGCATCTGGGTGTCCTTGCGCTTCAGGACAGGGGACAGCAAGTCACACAGTTCAAGGAAAGTACCCTTACGCATCCTGAAGTTTCGCAGCCACTGTGATTCATCCCAGACCTGCAGCACTATGCGGTCCCACCAGTCCGTGCTTGTTTCCCGGGCCCAGAATCGCCGTCCCATAGCATGAACAAGACCCATTGCCACCATGATCTCCACGGCGCGGCGTACCGTGCTTTCTGAGAGGTCTGTGCCACTCTGAGACTTCATGTCCTCACCGCGCTGCCGGAGCCTCCTCGCCCGATTTCTCAGCATCTGACTGTTGAAGAGGTGTACGATAAGGTGCGAGGAGTTGACAACGGCCATAAGTGCAGCGATGATCACAGCAGGCTCCATGATCGCAGTGGAGTGCTGTGGTGTCCGCGCTGTCACTAACAGGAAAAGTGCGCGAACTGATTTCCCGCCGGCGGGAGTGACGGTGGAATGCTGACAGTTACCCAAGACCACCCTCGACACATTTTTCCCCCCCAGCAGGCATTGGGGGGCTATACCCAGAATTCCAATGGGCAGCGGGGACTGCGGGAACTGTGGGATAGCTTCCCACAGTGCACCGCTTCCAATGTCGACGCTTGCCCCGTTAGTGTGGACTCACAAAGTCGAATTAGTGTCCTTACTGTGGACACACAAATTCGACTTTGTAAGGTCGATTCTACAAATTCGACTTAAGTTGATTTGAACTACTCTTGTAGTGTAGACATACCCATACAGAGATAGAAGCTGTCTATTTCCGTCTTTTGTGCACTTTCTCTCCCACCCCAAGTATGTTTTGTTTTAGCTTATCTTTCTTTTAAAAAAAAATCAGGATTGGGCTTCAAAAGCAATAGAAGAGCATCTGAACAGACTGTTTTCCCCAATAAGAACTTTTAATACCAATTTAAACTGTTAAATATGGAATTATCTGTTTAAAAGACTTTATACAACTGAAGGAAGAAGGAATAATGGAAAAAGTCAAAGAGGAAGTCTTACTTTGTAAGTTTCAAAGGCTTTAACCATTTCCCATTCTGTCACTATGTGTTTAATAAAAGGATCGGGGGGGGGCTAATAGGCTAGTACAATTGGCAAGAGTCACAGACAACTTGACACAAACCCCCAAACCACTCTTAACTGTTTAATGTTGTAAGAGTAAACTAGGCCGTTCCTAGAGCTGGCAGTAAAACTGGCTATATTTTCATGAACATTTCATGGGGTATTTTGGTAATGATGCATTTGCTGATAAATTTTGAATGTTGAAAAATTTCAAAGAAATTTTCATCAAAATTTTGAATTGTGACCAAAAGAAGTGAAAACATTTTCATCAAAATGTTGACTTCTTTGTCAAAATTGTGAATTTTGAAGATTTGCTTCATGCCTAATCATAACCCTTTGAGTCTGAGGGAGCTATCCTTACCAACACAACATCTCTCCCTCAGTGCTATTTCCCCAACAGGCCCTCTCTCCCCTCCTGACACACACATATGTCTTCTTCCCAGCGGTGGTATGTACCACTGTTGCTGCCACCACAGTTGCTGCTTGGGGCCAGAGGAGAGGTGAATGAGCAAATGCAAGGCAGCCAGTGTTGGACACCTTTCCAATTCACCACCTGCCCAGCTCTAAGAGATACTAGAACTAAGGAAATCATTAGGTAGCTGTGAGAGTAGCTGAGGATAGGATATCTTGGCAGCCTGCTTAGCAGCTAATCTAGCCCCCAGTAGCCAGTGACATCACATAAGTCTATTCCTTGGCACAATCCCAGAAAGATAAATGTGCTGTGTTTGAGACCTCACTGAGACCCGTTCTCTGACTTCAGCCCAGAAAGCAGCTAGATGTGCTAATCCAGTAACTCCAGAAGGGATTGCATATTTCTATGGCAACTGCCTGGCATTTAAAAGCTGCTAAACCAGTGAACTCAGCAAGCTAGACTTGCTGAGCCAGTGAGTTGACAATGGCCCACGCTTTGACGTCAGCTTAATTAGGTAAAGGGCTGAACCAGTAAACTTCACAAAAGTCTCTTCTTTGAAATCACATCAGCAAGTCAGAGGTGCTCAGTAGGTAACCTCAGAGAATTGTCTACCTGGGCACCATCCCAGACTGTTAAATAGAGGTGCAGAGACAGTGAAATCACAGAGGCTTGAGTCTTCACATCAGCCCAACAAGCTAGAAATGCTGATCCAGAGCCCTCACGAAATTTTGTGACTTTGACCTCAGCCCAGCATACTAAAAAGTGCCCTCAAAGAGGTTGGAACCTTAACATCAGCCCAGCAAACTACAAATGTTGATCCAAAGACCTCACAGGAATTTGTGTATTTATTTATTTAGATTTAAAATAATAAATGTGTCTATCCAAGGCTCTAGGTGCCCCACTGGTTTATTGTATTTATATAGCAAAGATAATTAAATTAGATCTCAGCCTCATTAAAATCCATTTCAGAGGGACTTGACCATCATTTAGGAATCATTTTGCTAACAGTAGTGGGAACAGCATTGGCACCTAATGGGAGAAGAGTTACTCCAACTAGGAGTCTCCTATTTACCTCCTTTCTTGTACAGGAAGAGCTATCACCCTGCTGGTTCCCTCTGCCCCCTCCTGGAGGGCAGAGTGGCAAAGAGGTAAAATCTGCACCTCCATTTCTCTTTTCCTTCCTCTTCCCTCCAGAAGAAAAGAGACCTGCCACCCACTTCCCTGGGGAAAACAAAAGCTGTCCCTTGACAAAACTCAACACTGTGCATGTAAACACACAACTAACTTGTCTGGTTAGCTATAGAGTTTTTAGAGATTTAGGCTCCTTACAGATACATTTATTTTCTTGTAACTATTCTCTTTCCCATGCCATGGTCCACCACATACAGTGATGGCATGTCACTTCACTACATGAAGTTCACACTCAAAGAACACAGGCAGTAGATTTCATCCAGTGATTCCTGAATTTAGCCCAATACCTGTGCATATCTGTTGACATCTAATCTTGATTTAAAGACACCAGGTGGTGGAGAATTTATTGTTACCTTTGGTAATCTGTTTCAAAGGTTAATTACCCCATTTAATATTTGCATTTTATTTCCAGTTTAAATTTACCAATGTCAGCTTCTGCTAGATTAAACAGCTCACTGCTTGATTTGCCTGCTCAGTTAAAGACATTTGTATCTCCTCCCTGTGTGAAAGGATATCAAGTCATCTTTTACCCTTCTCTTCAATAAACTAGGTAGATTGAGCTCCTTTAGTCACTCACTGTAAGGCAAATTTTCAAGACCGCAAACTTATTTTTGTAGCTCCTCTCTGAACTTCCTTCAATATTTAAGCATCCTTTTTAAAGTGTGGACATCAGAACTGGACAAGTTATTACAGTACCTATCTTACCAGTGTTGTATACACAAGTAATATTACCTTCCTACTCCTACTTAATAATTCCCTATTAGTCTATCCAAGTATACTGTTTGCTCTTCCTGCCACAGTATGACATTGGGCGTTCCTGTTCAGTTGTTTATCTAAAATGACCCCTAAGACATTTTCAGAGTCACCACTTTTCAGAATATAGTACCCCACTTTGTAATATGACTTGCATTCTCTGTTTCTAGATGGATGATCCTCACTTTGTATTTGTTGGTGTTAGCATTAGTGGCATTCCCCTTTCAAAATATGAGTAGTAGCTGCTCCCACTGGTAATACCTTACTCAATGGTAAAAAAAGATAAAAAGAAAAATTTTAAGAGCCCCCACTGTATAAGTGATAGTTTAGCGGACACATGAGTCAGAGTTTTAACAGCAGAAAATGTAAAGCTGTCATTAGACACCCAGAGAGTGTCATTTCTGCTCACAGATGTAGGTGGAACAATTTGGGCATAATTTATACATTTCTAAGCTTAATAAGAATGGTATTACCCACCTGTTAACAAACATCTATATGTACCGTGAGCAAGAAACAAGTAGGGTAGTGAAGCAATATGCTACTAATCAGCTAAGCATGGTCATTGGAGAAGGGTAAGTATTCAAAAGTTTGGAATCTTACAGCATCTGAACTTTAGTAAAGCTTCATGAGTTGGCAAAACTGGGCTGGAAAACTCCCAAAACATTCTTTCTTGAGAGATTTCTGGTGCATTGTAGTACTAATCAAGCTGGAAGAGCCTCTTATAACCCATTTACCTCTCATCCCAGATAGAATCAGGAATTACATACAGATATATGGAAAGAAGCAAAACTTTTAATAAAAAATTAATCTAACTCTTTTGAATCAGAATAATGGTTCATCTCCAGCAAAGGCTCAGCTCAAGCTGGACCATTTTGTCTGGACTCTGTATACAATACACACTTTATGAAACCATCTTAGAGGCACGAGTGAGCACAATGGCTTGTTGGCAGCTCTGAATGTTGAGCATAAAAGGCTTCAGTGTGATGAATTCCAGCCTCCCAGATCTGCAGACACTGAGGAAAGATTGGTACATCACGTAGTGTTTCTTCAAAATGAGTTCTGATCCATTACTGGGTCATGACCTCATACAGCTTCATTGTCCTGTACATAATGTGCAGTATAGCTGCATCTAAAATTACAGTGCCCAGAAGTAGTTGTGAAACCTGATCCTACTGAGCAGAAAGCGCATGAGGAAAACATACACAAGGTTTTTATTTTTACTTGTGCAGTTTTATTTTGAAAAGATAAAATTTATTATACCACTAGGAGAATGCAGGTAGGCCTGTGTAAATAGTTCCTTCATATGCTGGCTTCAGCTGGAAGTCTTTTCTATATCACGTCGATGACTCACTATCCGCAGAAAAGGACTTTCCTCTGCTAATGTTTGCTCAGGTCTGTAGTTAAACAATTTAACTGCATACATGTCTGTGTGTGGGTCTGCGCATTAAATCTGCCGTTATCAAATCACACAAGGTGTTCCTTAAAATAGCAGCAAGGGTTGCCCATATTTGGACACACGTATTTCTATGGGCTGTGTTTCTCTTTCACCCATGTGTTTATCCTGGGCATCTTACAGTAGCATTACCCTGGTGACAAAGATGTGACAAAAACACACACTAAATCGTACAGTAGGCAACATGAGGGATTTCTCTTTTCACTTTATAGTTTCACTAGAAACTAAGGTGGCAAAAAAAAAATCTTCCATCAAAACATTTTTTCAATGGAAAATGGCTTTTTTTGATTAAATGGACATTTGGGGGCTTGCGGGGGTTCAAGAAAAATCATTTTTGCCAAAAAAAATTGGCAAAAAATAAAGTTTCTAACCAGCTCTGCTAGAATCCCCTTACATGACATTTATTGCCTAACCAGTGGAAGCATGATTTTTTAATCAAGTTTTGCTAATGATACAAATGTCTTCTTACAGCACTTGTTCAGGGCACCACCTTGTTCTCTATTCTAAAATGTGCTGCTTCAGATGGAAAAGTCCTAAAGACGTGAAGAGAAAATGAGAACTTTTCTATGGAGTTTGCTAAGCAATCTATAAACCTCACCTCCCTGCGATGACTTCAAGATAGAGATTTCTGTGAAGGCTCTGGCTTAGCGGTGCCAGCTACCGTTGTGAAGGCCAAAACCACAGTGGGTATGGGTATGTCTACCCAGCCGGTGGCAGCCCACGGCAATGAGCCTGCAAGCCTGGGTCAATAGAATTGTGCTTGTAGGGCTCACGCTACCATGCAAAAAATAGCTGTGTATGCAGTGCTTCTAAGTTGTTGTTCCCCATGTAGGTACTTATAGACTGTAATCAAATCATCCCTTAACCTTCTTTTTGTTAACTAGATTGATCTTCTTGAGTCTATCACTGTAAAGCAGGTTTTCTAATCCAGTAATCATTCTCACGGATCTTCTGTGAACCCTCTCCAATTTATCAACATTCTCCTTGAATTGTGGGCCCCAGAAGTGGACACAGTAATCCAGCAGCAGCTGTACCAGTGCCAAATACAAAAGTAAAATAACCTCTCTACTCCTGCCCAAGATTCCCCTGTTAATGCATCCCAGGATCACATTAGCTCTTTGGCCACAGCATCACACTGGGAGCTCACGTTCGGCTGATAACCTACCATGACCCCCAAATATTTTTCAGAGTCACTGCTTCCCAGGAGAGAGTCCCGCATTCTGTAAGTATGGCCTACATTCTTTGTCCCAGATGTATACGTTTACATTTAGCCATATTAAAATGTGTGTTGTTTGCTTGTGCCCAGTTTACCAAGCAATTCAAATCATTCTTAATCAAAGATCTTGTCTTTTTCATTATTTACCACTCCCTCAGTTTTTGTGTCATCTGCAAACTTAATCAGTGATGATTTTATGTTTCCTTCCAGGTCAGTGATAAAGATATTGAATAGCATAGGCCAACAACCAATCCCTGTAGGACCTCACTGAAAACAGACCCATACTGTAACAATTCTCCATTTACATTTACCTTTTGAAAGCTATCAGTTATCCAGTTTTAATCCATTTAACATGTGCCATGTTAATTTTATATTGTTCTAGTTTTTTGATCAAAATGTTATTCAGTACCAATTCAAATGCCTTATAGAAGTCTAAATATATTACCTTTATCAGCAACACATGTAATCTCATCAAGAAAAGGTATCAAATTAGTTTGACAGGAGCTATTTTTCATAAACCCATATTAATTTACATTAATTACATTAACCTCCTTTATTAATCGAGTCCTGTATCAGCAGCTCCATTATATTGCCTGGGATCAATGTCAGGCTGACAGGCCTATAATTACCCAGGTCTATAATTATGTTTGCCCTTTTTTATATATTGGCACAAAATGTCAACTACTCTCCTATCATTGTCCCCTCACCATGCTCCCTCTCCTGGACTTCTGCCATTTTGCAATGCTCCTTTCCTCCTAGGTGAATGCTCTGATCCTGCTTGGAGCCAGCAGCAGCTAAATTTATATTTACAAACTTTAAAAAATAACTGAAGCCTTGCTTTGCATACCCGTGAAACAGAGATGTACAAGTATAGGCCAGACTATAGCCACAGGTAACAGAAAAGAATGTGACCCACATCCAAACACTCCAGAATCCAGATCTGAATTTTCCAGCTCAGGTCCACCTCTGACTAGCCCCCGGAAGTGAATATAAGGGACCTTAGTTTAACATTTCTTATAAAGGTGCACTTCACTGGCACTGCAGTATGGACCAAATCCTCAGCATGTGTTTCTCAGTGCATCTCTACTGAAATCAATAGAGTTATGCTGATTTATAAGAGCTGAGGACCTGGCTCTAAGAGTCTAATGTGTGAAAAAGATAGCAACCTTCTGGCACAAATGTTTCTGAGTTATACCATCCCACTTTGATATATATATTTACTGAAGCAGGAAAAAAATACATGGGGTCAAATTCTCTGCTACTATAAACCAGTGCAGCGCCACTGAGAGTTGACCCCAGCAGAGAACTTGGCCCCTAACATTTTCCCTTGAGCATGAGTGTAAGAGGCTTGTGGTGGTATCACAAGTGTTAGGATAACATGTTTTATTCTCACTGGGTGAAATTTGCCTTTGCGCACGAGTCAGCATAAGGCCTATTGTGATTAGTGGATCTAAAAATTTTCCCCAATAGTAAGCTCAAATGTAAAAAGTATGTGCAAGTTAATAAAATGTCACAATAACCTATATCTTTTTGCCTGCTTGGGAATTAACTATGGAAAATAGGTCAACTTGTTTTCAGTTATTAAATGTTATATACAGTTGCAAGAAAACCAAACAGAGAAACTGGATCAGCCCAAACCAAAAGGGCCTGATGACATGATTCAAGGACTGTTGAAATCATGTTTGGTAAAAACAGAAGATATGGAGCCAGAAGTTAATGGACCAAAATTAGTGTGTTGGACATTAGGCCTAACTAGTGAACAAAATAATGAGGGGATGAACTATGCCACCCACTTTTCCCTTTCGGGGAGATTCTTAAAAAGAAACTTTGAAAAAAAATTCATCTCCCATCCCATTTTCCATCCAGCCAATCTTCTCTCATCTCATCTTCCCTGACCCCAGGATAGACAGGGCAAACCAGACTGAAAGAGTTTCTTCCTGAGAGGAGGCCCAACAGACCTTGCCCTTGTTCAAAGAGCATTGTTTTTTGCTTGTGAGTTCTGAAAATCATCATATCACCATGACATCCAGTCCTCAGCCCATCACTGGGGATACATAATTGCCAGCATCTCAAAGGCATGTAAGGGTCTGTTCTGTTTCTTTCCTGTTGTACTGCTTCCTCCCACACTTCTTTCCTCCTACCTTTTCCCTTATTCTTTTGGCTTTTCATCAGATCCTGAAATCAACTGCATTGAATTAGCACCGCAAGATGAGATTACTACAGTCCTGTTCTGTATAAGAAGAAAAGACCAAATCAAATGACATCCCTGGCCAGAATGTAAGCCAGTGCTCAGACAACAGATGCCTAGGTCAACCTGTCAGCCAAAGTATCCATTCATGATTGACCGGCCATCCAGGGTTCTAAAGATATCAACAAAAGCTGTCTTTCCCCCATCTCAGCTTTTATATCCTATCTCTCCTCCACCTTGTGGCTGTCTGTTTGTTAGAAACAAGAGATGTAAATACTCTTTACACCTCAGGATTGAAAGTAAAATTAACCCTTTCCTTTTCATCAAAGAACAATTATTCTGAAAATAAGCTCCTCTAATATTTTGCATCCAAAAGGAGAGAGACTTTGACGGTTCTAATTACATTTGTTTTGCACAATCACTCAGTTTCAGTTTCAGAATAAATGCTTCTTTTAATTTCTTGTTCCTTCTTGTGGTTAATCAATAAACTTTCAACTTTACAATACATGCTGTAGGGTATTTGCCAAAATATCAAGTAAATCAAGGCCTCTATCAGCCCCCCAAATCTAAGGAATCAAAGTATCACTGTTTTAATGTTGAACAGTAAAAGACTTTATAAGTACTATTAAGTCTTTTGGACCTTAAAATCAATACAACAGGCCTATGCCTCACTTCAGTCCCACATTTTGGAACTATAGGTGGGATTTAAGTGTACCATAGATAGGGCCCTACCAAATTCACCATCCATTTTGGTCAATTTCATGGTCATAGGATTTTAAAAATTATAAAATTCATGATGTCCGCTATTTAAATCTGAAATTTCACGGTGTGATAACTGTAGGGATCCTGACTCAAAAAGGCATTGTATGGGGTCACAAGGTTATTGTAAGGGGGATTGCGGGTACTGCTATGCTTACTTCTGCACTGCTGCTGGCGGTGGCACTGCCTTCAGAACTAGGCAGCTGGAGAGCGGTGGCTGCTGGCCAGGAACGCAGCTCTGAAGGCAGAGTCGCCGCCAGCAGCACTGCAGAAGTAAGGGAGGCATGGTATGGTATTGCCACCCTTACTTCTGCGCTGCTGCCTGCAGAGCTGGGCCTTCCATCAGCAGCCACCACTCTCAGCCACCCAGTTCTAAAGGCAGCACAGAAGTAAAGATGGCAATACCACGACCCCCCTAAAATAACCTTGTGACACCCCTGCAACTCCCTTTTGGGTAAGAGCCCCCAATTTGAGAAATGCTGGTCTCCCCCGTGAAATCTGTATAGTATAGAGAACTGTATAAATTCATGGAGGTTAAGTCGATTAATGGCTATTAGCCAGGATGGGTAAGGAATGGTGTCCATAGACTCTGTTTGTCAGAGGGTGGAGATGGATGGCAAGAAAGAGATCACTTGATCATTACCTGTTAGATTCACTCCCTCTGGGGCACCTGGCATTGACCACTGTCGGTAGACAGGATACTGGGCTAGATGGACCTTTGGTCTGACCCAGTATGGCCGTTCTTATGTTCTTATTATACGGTAAAAACACACAAAAGACCAGATATCATGGTCTGTGACATGTTTTCCTTGCCATGAATTTGGTAGGGCCCTAAGCATAGGCCTTGCCCTGGCAGTCTGCAATGAGGGCAAATTTCATACATAATTCCCAGATGTTACACTTTAGGGCTGGGGGTTTTCAAAAGAGCTTAGGGAGTTAGATAATCAGTTTCCAGGAAATTACCAGTATAGTTGGGTGCTGTACCCCTTTAAGCCCCTTTGAAAGTCCCAGCCTAAAATGTTTTAGTTTCTCTGAGTGGTTTATAAATTGAACATATGGTGGATGTACTAATTGCTCTCCTATAAACAGTGGGCTAAGTTCAGATCTGGTGTAGCAGCTGCAACTCCACTAATGCCAATGGAATTTTTCTGCTCATAACGTATCTGAACTTGGCCCACAATTGTTTGCTATGAAACATTTAGTATGAAGACCTGGTTTAATTGTCTAAAATTCAGCTCTAATTCAGGATTATTATTTTTTTACTTATTTTTCCCCTTCAGGTCATTTATTCAAATGTTTGAAAAGACTCTGTCCTAAGTCTCAGTTGTTGAGGTTCAGGTTTGAAGAATGATTAAGAGCCAAATAAAATTTTCTCAACAGGATTTCCTTGAAGTCACCCACAATAAAGTTTATTGGATGGCTCTGAACTCAAAGATGGCATGTCTCCAAAAGTTTGACTTTCATGCAGCTAATTTCTTTGCGTCATTGCTGCTTCAGTTAAAGGTAAATCTGAGGAGCTGGTCAGATATCAGTGAGTCAGCCAGTCACTAAAGTGGATATTACACTAGATTAGCCAAACAATTTGGTGAAGAAGCCAGAGGGCTTGAAGTGGTAGATAAATCCAGTCTCAGCTAGGCCTGGGCACGGCCTGCCATGTTTCAGCTGCCTGCGAATCAGCCATTGAAGGTCTATGGCTGATGGGAAAAAGAAGCATTGAGTCCTTTGAAGAAAGGGGATTTACACACACGCAGATCAGGCAGAAGTGTTTCTTCTAAGGGCTTGTGCTTTCATCCCTCCTGCTCACCCTTTAAACCAAGGTGAGAGAGGTTCTGCCACTCGTACAAAAGACCCCGTCACAAGCATAACCAAGCTGCCTTTACCCAGCTTCTACTTACTGCTCCACGCTCTCCTTTCTGCCCCCGGTCCCTCTATTGCTGTCTCCCTCTCCCCTAGCTACCACAGCCCCACCATCCCTTTGCACTATTGGTGGCTAGCATCTAGGCTGGAAAGATCGCTGCCACATCTTCTTCCCACACCTTACCCTAATGTGTTCAGATGGGGAGGAGGGACAAGAAAGAGACAAAATATTACACCAGCAGGGAATTCTTTGCTGGATTTGTGGCTAAACTACAGTCCCTTTGCACCTTCTGAGCGGTGAAAAGAAGTTGGATCTCAATAAAGAGCCTGACTCTTCCTCTCAGACAATGACTAACTAGGATCCTGCTATGTAATCCTGGATCGCTAATTCATTCCCACAGCAGCAGACTGATCTAACCAAGGATTTTGACTTCTCTACAGTACCAAGTAGAAGGGCACTTTAGGACCATCTTCTGTGTATGTTCAGTGCCTAATACAATTGGGCCAAAGCCCTGGTGGAGCTTTTAGGCTCTCCCAAAATACAAATAATAAATAAATGGAAGAAGAAAGAAGAAGAGTACTGAGGAGAAATGTTTTACTATAGCAAAAATATGATAAATAGAAATGAGAATTACACAAGCTGTTTACCAATTAAATAACCACTTTAGTCCAATTTGCACAAGTGCAGAATTCTCACTATAAATGTTATTTAAAAATAAATATACTTTAAGGAAAAAGGGCCTAATATTAACTTGGTCATCAGGATCCTGCTTTGCTTTATCACCAAAGTGCTATATGGTCTGCACCCTACCCTCCCCCCTCACCAGGGACCTTATTGCCATTTCTCAGTGCCCAGATGGGACAGTGGCCCAGATCCTCAAAGGTAAATAGACACCTTATTTTGTCCCCTAAAGCTCAATGATTTAAATGGGATTCAGGCATCTAAGTAGCTTTGAGGATCTGGCTCAGAGTCTGTGACTTCCAGCCCTGTACAAGAGAGCTGTGGGTCAGCCACAGCAGCATTATGTGGCTTTCCTACTCAGGGCATATGTTGGCCCTGTTTGGGCTTGAGTCCAGTTTAGCAATCTAGGTTCCACAGCACAAACATACCGGTGATAAGATGTAATCCTATGTACTTACATTGTACCAGTGAGTAATGCCTCGGCAGGGGCGGCTCTAGGAATTTGGCCACCCCAAGCAGGGCGGCACACCGCAGGGGGTGCGCTGCTGGTTGCCGGTCCCGCGGCTCCGGGGGACCTCTTGCAGACGTACCTGCGGAGGGCGCGCTGGTCCTGCGGCTCCGGTGGACCTCCCGCAGGCATGACTGCGGAAGGTCCGCCAGAGCCACCTGACGCCCTGCCAGCAAAATGCCGCCCCAAGCGCGCGCTGGGGTCTGGAGCCGGCCCTGCGCCTCAGGGCCCAATTCTGCAGTCACTGATAATTCTTTACTCAGGAAAACACTTAGTGAAACCAGTGGAGCTGATCTTGCAGTCCTTGAAATACATACAGGAGAAGTTTTGCCTGAATAAAGACTGCAGATGTGGACCCTACATGGTTAATACAGACACAAAGCATGATATTTGTGTATGGAGAAAATAAAGCGTCAGCGCTGTACTTTGTTTCTATACCTTTAGTATGAGGGAAAAGAGCACTTCGCATGACATAAACACACAGAAACACTTACTGATCCATATAAGCTTTTAATTGAAAACCATACAAAAGACATTCCTTCCTCCAGCACAAGTTCAAAGTCAGTGATATCAATCAAAACATAGAACAGAGAGCCAGATTTCTTTTTTGTGTGATTGACATGCTGTGAATCCTAATAAAAACTGGCATTGTTTGAACAGATGAACTGAGTCTTTACCACAGATCTGATGTCAACCTACCAACTTGGCAGATGCTCTCATTCCATTACTGCTCTTGTTCTGTGACATACAGCTCTGAATAGGCCAGACTTTGCATCCACTGATATTTGGCTTAAACGTGTTGGTTTGGTGCTTCAGTTGTGTACAGAAAAGAACATCTTTCTGGCAATGCTTTACATCTGCTGGGGAAGTCTTATGTATTTGCACATTAAGTATGTGGTAACATAATCATTTGTTCAAAAACAATGTCACTGCAAGAATTCCCTCATCGTTCCAGTAGAAAACACAAACACATCCACAGTGCAGATGTACAGTGTCAAGATGGGAAGGTTTTGGTCTGGTGACAGGCACTCTATATACTAATTTAAAAAAAAACACCTTTAATGCTGTCTAACTGCAAGTACAGCCAGAAAACCTGCACCTAGAATGCAGTATAGCTTGTGCTGTCTTGACAGATCATTCACTTGAATGGAATTTCATCTAACTGTATCAGCACCTATCCAGATACATATATTGACGGACATCAGCGACAGTATCAGCCCTTTCTGGTGCCATGCAATTTGCTGCATGTCTCAGCTAACATGATTGTGACCATGTCCAGGTCCAGGTCTACCACAGAGGCTGAAGTAGCATCGACAGTAACAAATTTTAAGGACAAAAAATAATTAGTGATTATTTGTGTGGGTGATTGTGGGCTGGTAGGAATCCATCTATACGTTTTAAATGCAAAGATAAGTGGCTATAATTTGAGTGAGCTTTAGCTCACGAAAGCTCATGCTAAAATAAATTTGTTAGTCTTTAAGGTGCCACAAGTACTCCTGTTTTTTTTTTGCGGATACAGACTAACACGGCTGCTACTCTGAAACCTATAATTTGAGTGATATCTATAGGCCGGATCTTCAACTGGGATCAACTGGCATAGCTCCATTGACTTCACTGTAGTTATGCTGAATTACACCAGCTAAGGATCTGTCCCATAACACCTGCTACCTTTTAAACTGCCACTTTTAGCAACTAGAAAATTAAATTGTCCATTCATAACTATGCTTTGAACAAGCAAGTGTCAGACTGAGCTTTGGGGCTAAAACCAGAGGTTGCTTTGAGCACTTTGATTTGCAGGGCTTAATTTGTAATGAAAGAGGTGCCAGGACTCAAGCTAGGGCTGGCTCCAGGCACCAGCTCAGCAAGCAGGTGCTTGTGGCAGCCAAGGGGAAGGGGTGGCACGTTGGGCTCTTTGGCGGCAATTCGGCGGCAGGTCCCTCGGTCACTCTTGGAGGGAAGGACCTGCCACCAAATTGCTGCTGAAGAAGAAAGTAGCATGGTGGAGCTGCCGCCAATTGCAATCGTGGGGGTTTCTTTGTTTTTTGTTTTTGTTTTTCCACCACTTGGGCCAGCAAAAACCCTGGAGCTGGCCCTGACTCAAGCTATTTTTTTACATTCATAATTGATGCAGGAAGCCCAGAGGTGCCAGGGCTATGAACTGCCAAGCCCAGAGGTGTTGGGAGTCAGCCCTGGCAAGCCCTGGCACAAATTCAGCTCTGCCTATTGACTGAAGAGAAAGAACATTCACATCATGTACAATATTTTGCAGCTGTTTCTTTTGCCTTATTTGGGTGGGGTCTTGCAATAATGATAGGTTCTACTCCCCACAGTAATATGTGGTTTTGATCAGAAAGGTGTCTCTAAAAATGACCTCTTGGCATTTCCTGTTTGTTTTATTCTCCCTGGTTTGTAACTCACAGCAAGATTTTCCTGCTAGGACTGCATGTTCAAGAAGCTCCCTGAAAATCAAGCAGGGTTTCTGCTTCATCAGTTACCACCAATAATACAGATAACTAAATTAGAATCTAGCTAGCAATGGATGGTGAATAATGCAGGGTAGAACACCTGGCTTTCTTGTACATAGTGTATTGGATCTGCATTGCTCACAAGAATTAATAACTTCTTTATGTCACTTAGCTAAGCAGAAATGATTCAGAACATGCTGAGGGCTGAAATGCACCCTTACGTGGAAGGCCAGCATAACCTATGAACCTCTTTAGTCCCACTCAAAATAGTGACTTAAGCAGGACATTGCCCTTGTGTTGGCCCACTGCACAGGGCTAAATTTCATCCTTAAGGAAGAAGCAGTGCTGTAAAAAAATCCCTTCTGATTGGAACTAGACTTTAAGGTCCAAAGCTACCACCCCACGACATGCCCTCAATATCCCCAAATCCTCTGCTCTACCAGTGAGGTCAAGTGTTTATTCCCGTAGCAGGCACACTTCAGAAAATTCCCTCTGCATTCCTGCCTGGGTTCATTTTTGAAATAGCACTTGCATGAAGTGTAGTTTTATTCTTTGTGGTTATTGGAATGAAGAGAAACAAGCACAGCAAAAGAGATCTTTATCTTGAGATATTTCTATGACATTGTGTGTCACACAGTTTCTTCCACAGCTTGAATAGGTGCAAAAGACAGAGTGTTGCCAACACAAGCATTGTCTGAAACTTCCAGTATTTCATCAAACACGGCTTTCACACCATGAAACATGGCTAGGCCCCTGAAGTGAGTTGTTCTGAGGGTATGATAAATAGGAAAAGAGATTGAGGTCCTGCAGCTAGAGCGTGGGCAGTTACAATCGTCATCTTTGCTGTAGCTGTGGTCCACACCCTCTATTCACATTTAACCTACAGTCTTGATTATTAATTGCACAAATCTCTTCTGTGCTACCCCATACGTTGGCCAGAACTAGTTGTGTATTTAAGATTTTCATTGAGTTTGCCCCAGCTAATCTCTTCTGTTTCTACTGTACAGTGTGAATCAGTCCTTGCTGTTTACATAGAGGTAGTGCCTTTGGCCCCATTTATTTGTTGATTCGTTTGCAATTGTGGCTTCGACCAAGTTTCTCAGGTAATCGTGCTCTATCACTATATTTACCAAGGTGGGAACCAGCATAAATCACCCCTCCGTCAATACCTCTGATTACTAAAGCCCTGAGCAAAGTGCCAATTTTGCACGTCTGCATTTCTTCTTTCCTACAAAACCTTTTTAAGTTAAACAATAAAAAGAGAGGGGTTTAGTGGCAACACTAGCCCCATTACGGAACCGTGAGAATCTCTCCCAGCTTGTCTGCTGGAAGATGAGCAATAAATAGTTTGTCAGGTCAGACTGTCTCCCCAGGTCCACTGGGATTAACTGGCTTGCCTGTTGCATGGGAAAGATTATTATTACATTCCAGCTTTAGCATGGGTGAGTAAAGGCTCTGTCCCTCTTGCGGGAGGGTGAAAGAAGGTTTTCTGAACAGCTTAGATATCAGCAAAGAAATCATTGAGTAGATTAATTTAATATCAGAAAACTCTATGAGCCAGATCCATTGCTGCTAGAAATCCATAGTTCTACTGAGGTCAATGGAGCACCCTGTGTTTTGCATCATCTAAGGATCTGGCCCATTATTATGTCACATGAAGAAAAACCTGAAGAATTTACTTCACCAACATCTGGGAACATTTGCAAATCTAGCTCAGAGCCCCCGGAAATAAATAGCAATTGATCACTTACAACACATGAGCCATTTCTTCAGTTGGGTTAATCAACATAAATACATGTACATATGCCAGTTGAACTATACCAATTTACACCAGCTGAGGCTCTGGCCCGATGGATGGTCAGAGTATAATGTGTACAAAGAATTTTGCTGTTTTTCCCATTGGACAGAGCAGTAATTAGATCACAAGAACAATAAAGTAATTTAAAGCTTTTGAAAATGCAATAATTATAACAGGGCTGGCTGATACAACCCATTGAACAAGCATCCAACCTAAATGCAAAGTGTTGTTTCCAAAGGGCTGAGTCAGCTGCAGCTCTTACTTTAAACTGTGGTCCAGATCCTCAGCTGTCTTAAAACAGCATAGCTCCATTGTGGGTTACAGGATTGTGTGCTAATATTATTGCTAAGATCAGGGAATCACACCTCGCCAATTTTTAGAATTCTTTGAGGGGGTCAACAAAGGGTAATCTGTTGGATATAGTGTACATGGACTTTCAGAAAGCCTTTGACAAGGTCCCTCAAAGCAAAGTAAGTAGTCATGGGATAAGAGGGAAGGTCCTCTCATGGAGCAGTAACTGGTTAAAAGACAGGAAACAAAGGGTGGGAATAGTCAGTTTCCAAAATGGACAAAGGTAAATAGCAGGGTTGCCCAGGGCTCTGTACTGGGACTAATGCTGTTTCAACATATTTATAAATCATCTGGAAAAAGGGGTAAACAATGAAGTGGCAAAAATTGCAGATGATACAAAATTACTCAAGATAGTTAAATTCAAAGCAGACTGAGAAGAGTTATAAAGGGATCTGACAAAATTAGGTGACTGGGCAACAAGATAGATTAAATTCTATGTTGATAAATGCAAAGTAATGAACATTGGAAAACGTAATCTTAAGTATACATACAAAATGATGTGGTCTAAATTAGCTGTTAGCACTCAAGAAAAATCTTGGAGTCGTGGATAGTTCTCTGAACACATCTACTCAATGTGCAGTGGCGGTCAAAAAAGCGAACAATGTTAGAAACCATTAGAAAAGGGATAGATAATAAGACACAAAAGATCATAATGCAATTATATAAATGTGTGGTATGCCCACACCTTGAATACTGTGTGCAGTTCTGGTCACTTCAGCTCTAAAAAGATTTATTAGACTTGGAAAAGGTACACAGAAGGGCAACACAAATGTTTAAGGGTGTGGAAAATCTTCCGTATGAGGAGAGATTAAAAAAACTGAGACTTTTCAGCTTCCAAAAAGATGACTAAGAGGGGATATGATAGAGGTCTATAAAATCGTGACTGGTGTGGACAAAGTGAATAAGGAAGAGCTATTTACTTCTTCACATAACACAAGAACTAGGGGTCACTCAATGAAATTAATTGACAGTAGGTTTAAAACAAACAAAAGGAAATCCTTCTTCGCACATTCAATCTGTGTAACACATTGCCAGGGGAGAAGGCCAAAAAAGAACTAAAACAGTTCCTGGAGGATAGGCCCATCAATGGCTATTAGCCAAGATGGTCAGGGATGCAACCCCATGCTATGGGTGTCCCTAACCTCTGTTTGCCAGAAGCCGGGAGTGAACGATAGGGGATGGATCACTTTATGAGTCCCTATTCTGTTCATTCCCTCTGAAGCACCTGGCATTGGCAACTGTTGTAAGACAGAATACTGAGCTAGATATACCATTGGTCTGACCAGTATGGCCATTCTTATGTTCATATGTAGGTTTACCCCCACCTTACCTAGGCTGACAAATACATCCACTGTGAGATAGTGTCTGTAAATGCAGTGAAATGCAATTCTCTGTGAAAAGGATGATTCATTTATAGCCCTCCCCACTACCACCAAAAAAAGATCAAGTCTTTCCATAATGTTGCAGTTCCCACTGCATTTATTTGAGGCCTGCTCCTGATCCTGTTGACTTCAATGGAAGTAGGATCAGGCCCTCAAGAAGTACAGTTACTAGTATACTGCTTCTGAAAATGGTATCTGACTGCAGCATTAGCTGATAAAATTTCTTCATTCCCATCTTTAAGTATGAGATTTTTCTGAATGTGCTAGAAACATACTAAATTAAACGAAATCATGGAAATGTACACTGGAAGGAACCTTGAGAGGCCAGCTAGTCCAGCCCCCTGCACTGAGGCAAGACCAAATATAACTAGACCATCCTTAGGAGGTGTTTGTCCAACCCGTTCTTAAAAAGCTCCAGTGATGGGGATTCCACAAACTCCTTTAGAAGCCTATTCCAGAGCTTAACTACCCTTATAGTTAGAAAGTTTTAACCTAAATCTCCCTTGCTGCAGATGAAGCCCATTGCTTCTTGTCCTACCTTCAGTGGACATGGAGAACAATTGATCACTGTCATCTTTATAACAGCCCTTAACATATTGGAAGACTATTCTCAGGTTCCCCCCTCAGTTTTCTTTTCTCAAGAGTAAACATGCCCATAACCTTTCCTCATAGGTCAGGTTTTCTAAACCTTTTATCATGTTATTTGCTCTGTTCTGGACTCTCTCCAATTTGCCCACATCTTTCTGAAAGTGTGGTGCCCAGAGCTTGACACAGTACTCCAGTTAAGCCTTCATCAGGGCTGAATAGAGTGGGACAATTACCTCCTATGTATTACATACAACACTCCTGTTGATGCACCGCAGAATGATATGAGCCTTTTTTGTCACTTCATCACACTGTTGACTCATTCAGTTTGTGATCCATTGTAACCCCAAGATTCTTTTTTGCAGTATTACCATTGAGCTAGTTATTCCCCATTTTGTAGTTGTGCACTTGACTTTTCCTTCCTAAGTGTAGTACTTGGCAGTTGTCTTTATTGCATTTCATCGTGTTGATTTCAGACCAATTCTCCAATTGGTGCAATTGTTTTGAATTCTAATCCTGTCCTCCCGAATGCTTACAGCCCCTTCCAGGTTGGTGTCATCCACACATTTTATAAGCATACTCTCCACCTTACTATCCAAGTCACTAATGAAAATATTGAATAGTACCAGATACAGGAAAGACCACTGGATGACCTCATTAGATAAGTCCCCCCAGTTTGAGAGCGAAAGGATAACTGCTCTTTGACTAGAATCCTTCAGTCAGTTTTGCACCCTCCTTGTAATAATTTCATCTAGAACACATTTCCCGGTCATGTGGGACTGTATTAACAGCCTTATTAGCTTTATTCCACTGACTTCAAAGGATTTGCTCCAAATTTACACCAGTGTAGAACCAAGCTTCCAGATGCATTGGATTCAATCCAAAACTTGAAAGAAAGCATTTTCCACCTATTTGTCTGAATGATTCAGAGAATGAATGAGCATACAAAGGTGATCCAAATCACCAGGACCCACATCGTAAAAGCAAATTTACATTTCCTGGTTCTCTCCCTGCTGGTCAGGAACAGAACAAGGAGGTAGTTAATTTTCTGAGCTGCACTGGTCTCAGAAAGTCTGGGATCTAAGCATCTACTATGAAATTTACTGTAAACTTTTCTACTTCTTCCTGGAGTCATAGCACAAATCAATGCCTCTGCTAATCTTTGCAAATGAGGCAAAGGCAATGGAGCACTTTAAGGCACCTTTGTCTCTATCAAGGAAGTTATTGAATTGATAAGGCCAACAATCAAAGACAACCCTTTTTGTCAATATTAAAATGAGATAACCTTCTCGTGCATGGCCTGCTGGTGCACAATAGAAATGCTGTACTTCACTTTCAATTTCCAAGAAAGTCATCTTCTCTTAGAGACCAATTCTGTAGTTCTCAACTATACTCCTTTTCCCAGGCAAAATCTCAGCCATAAGGGTGAAAACATGAAAACCAGACCAAACAAAAATGAAGTGTGATTTAGGATTTCCATAGAGTCTGGAGAGGTGATGATGGGGATGTCGCTCTTCTGTTTTCTTCTCAATCTAAAACAAGAGCAGGAGTAGCACAAATGATAGGTACACGTTCATGATTCATTTTACCCATAGCTGTAAACTGCCTTTGAGTGAATCTTTAGAGTCAATTTCTACTACCCACATTATTTTGACCAAAAATATCAATTACCAGTGAAGCAGTGTTTTCTTTTAAATGTCATTATTAGGTTTCATAGTTACCATTTCATTGAGATGAATGAGATCTATTTATATTTTTCTCTGAGCTATTTTTTTCAGGCTTTTTGCAAATCAAGTAGATATCACTGAATTGTTTTGCATACATTTGGAAGGTTACTTTTTTTAATTGTCGTGCTCCGCCTTACCAAAGTCTGAGTTCATATTTGCCACTGCCTCAGTTTCCTCTCCTGGACTCCTCTATAACCCCACAAAATTCTGTCCCATAATCAAACAGGAATAAAACTCCTGTTAGAGATCTGCCCCTTTGTCTGAGTCTCTCAGAGTCCTGAATAACATCCGTCACCAAAGACAAAGTTCATGTATTCAACTCTGGGGTCTTCTGCCAATCTTAAAGTTCCTCTTCAGTCCCAGTCTTCTCAATCCCTGCTCTTTATCTCAGCAGCAACTCCCAGGGCTTCCTGGAATATTCCTTCTCCCTTTGGAGAGGGCCCACAGCCTCGTCTTCCCTCTGCCTTCTAGCTCTCCATAGGCCTCTCATCTATCCTCAGAGGCCTGATTTAGACACGTGATCCACCTGTCACATGATATTACCGTACTTAATCTCTCCACCTGGGGAGTGCACTGGGGAATGTTGTAAGCAAGACACAAGAGGTAACTCTTCCACTCTACTCCATTCTGATTAGATACTCTAAATATGAAATGAAGAACAAAGTACTAAATAAAACTGAATGGCATGAGCAAGTTAAAATAAACAAATTCCTTAAAAAGCTCAGCATAGTGTAATAAAAACATATAAACTAATGAACTCAGTGGGAGATCAGGGTTTTTTTGTAATATGGCATGAATGGTATCATGACTTCTGATCTGCAGCATTATAAGTGGCCCCAGCTCAAAATCACATGCTACAGCTAACTATCCACCAAAGAGGCCTTGAGTTAACATAGCATAGGGCCCATATGTCAGGATGCTAAAATATGACTAGCATTGCTTCAATTTAACACTGTGTCTATAATAGCCATACCAAAGTATTGGATTAAAGCAAACCAGATATCGACAATCGAGAGGCAAAAATGTAAATAATAAATCTATCTAAATAGAAAATAAATACCTAAAGTGCGGTTCTACTATAAAAAGTAACTATAAAAAATCACATTGACCATAGTTTCAGTAGTTTGATTTCTAGATAGATTCTGAGCAGTTTACAAGTACAATATTTTTTTTTCTAACTGATAGCACCCCAAGCTTAGTCAGTAATCTGAATGTCAAATTGGGTTCTTTCTTGCCCATTTATTGCCAGCTATGAAGATTCTGCAATCAGAACTTAGTCAACAATTTTCTTAATGTACAAGATAGAAAAAAGTCATTGCCGTATACCTACTGCAGATCTTGAAGATCTGTTCAGCAAGTTCATATAATGTCAGTAACAATCACAAATGTTCCAGGCCTCCTTCCTCTTACTACTAAACGTTCAACTTTAAGTCTAGGTGTTGAGGAGAATAGAATAGAATAGAATAAACTTCTACTGCATCCAAAACTTCTGCAGTCATTCTGACTCAATGGAGAGATTTTCAGTAAAAATTCTACTATATAATATACAAATACTGAATAAATCACTATTAAGAACACAGGTCAATAAAACAGGAAAATGGCCATAAAAGTAATCAATAGAAATTCGGTTCACTGACGTATTAGATGATTCATAAAATACAAATCTAGTTGCTCAAGTCTGACAACATTTTTGTTTTATATCATACTTTAGCATTCCAAGATGGAATGCTCCTAGCATACCTTAATAAAACAAGCAAACCAATTAGAGATCTTTATTATGTATATTAGAGGATTATATTCAAAACTGAAGTATGAGATAGCTAACAATCTAGGGTCCAGAATCCTTGCTCCCATGAGCAATCCTTCTTTACCTAATTAGGTTCATTGATGTCAATGGTATTATTTGCATGAAGGTTTACATACATGAGTAATGACTGCAGAATCAGCTCTGGGATAAATGGGCATTAGCTTTGCATTAGGAACACATAAATCTTTCCCACTTGTGTAAGTCTCAACAAGCGTGAGATCCCCATCCTTAAGAACATCTTTCTTCTAATTTACCATGTAATTTGTTGGTCATTAATGAAAACCCCAAGTCCATCATGAGCAGGTTTTCCACGTTTAGCTGCTGAAAAGATCCAGATTCCTTTTTTTTAATTACCTTGAGGAAAATCGAAATAAATATTACTTGCTTTTCTATATTGACCTGTTGGGTCTAAACCTAATGAAATCCTGGCTCCAGTGAAATTAATGGCAAAACTCCCATTGATTTAAATGGGACCTGGATTTCACCCATAAGCACCAGTTTAACTCTTGTGTCCATCTCCTTCCACAGCTGTTTAGCTGTTGGACATTCCCATAGCATGTGTCTCAAGGTCCATTTTTCTTTATTACAGCACCAACAAACATCAGAGAATAAGGCCTATATCTTTTGCAACCTTTGTGGCATTCAGTACATTCTGAATCAAATTTTCTGACAAGTGGAGCCTGAGATCCACAAAGATATTTTTACATTATGTAATATGCTCTGCCATTGGGATTCTTTTAAGGACTGATAAATCCCTTTCCCTTGCTTTCACAAAGAATTCCAGACTAATGGAGTTCCTGTTCAGTAACAAAGTGTACTTAGTGGACATGAGTCTGGGGAATTTATGAAGCATTTTTAAAGTTACCAGCAAGCAATTCTGGGGTGTCTGACAGTCCTAGCATGCCTGGACTAAACTATTATGTTTGCCAGTGTTTTAACTGTAAGTACTGCCGCTCTGCTAATGGTGGCAGGTCATAGTGCTGCTTTATCGTGAGAAATGGGACAAAGCCCTCATCGTGGACTAATTGGAAAATCCTGCTCGGTCAGTCCTGCTCAGTCGGTTCTTCCAAATGATAGATTTGTTCCCTATTTGCAAGGCTGGGTTGCTCCATATAGGTGTTTTTACATGATGGAGAGGATGAAATTGGTATCTCTTAACTATGATAACCCAGACCTTTCATGCAGCCACCACTGTAGGTATCTTATTTTTCTCCACTGGACTAAAAGAGGAACCAAGGAGACCCGGAGGGGGAATTGGGTGCACTAAAAGACATTGATTTCTGAACCCATGTAATCATAAGGGCGTTAGCATGCTGAAAACAGTTTAACAACTGTGTCATGATAAAATCAAAAAGAGAAGCTATTTCTAATGAGTGGTATTAGATTGGCACCACTAAAAACTGAAGTCCCATGTTTATCCACAGAACAAGCACATCACAGTCAGTTGTGCTAATGAGCCTCAACTCTGATCTAGAATGAGGCAGTAATTAGTTCTTTCTCCAGGCCCATTTATTCTTGGTTTTCTTTGCTGAGACTTTCGACAACTCAGATTCACATAGACTATCAAACAACTAATCGATTGTAACAACTTTCAAGCTGAGTTGGAACTCAGTTCTATAAATTTACACTCATGAGTAACTTAACCCACATGAACAGTGCTATTGGTCTTCACTGTTACTCATATGTGCTTGCAGGATTGGCCCTTAGTGTAGATTTAGGCCAGTGACCAACAGAAGTCACTACCACTTTCCACAGCCATTCAAACCCCCTTGAAATAGATCAAAATATAAAGTCAACTGACCAGAAGATTTTCAGGATTAAACTGATATTGTCTCAACGTGGAATCTTTGCTTCTACATTTCTTCTTTTATTTTAGTTTCTTTTACATCTTTTGCAGTCTAACTGTTGTCTCATTCAATGCAATTCTGAGATTTTCCCGTCACTTCTATCAGAGGACTCTTCGGTTAGTTCTCTTTCACTAAAATACTCTTTCTGGGCACTGGAGATAAGGCGTAAAAATGAGAGGCCACTGTGCTGCACTGCTCTTCAGAATCTTCATCCAGTTGTCAAATGAAATGGAAGAATGACAATACAGACTTCCAGGTCTGTATTTGGTTTGAACTTTGTCTTCCAGTTCTAAGACTACTGGAACATTTATAATTACTGCCTCCTAAATCAGCTTTGCTGAGAGAATTTCAAAAGTGTGTATGAAACAGATATCACTGCTGTTCCCTGAGGTTCAAGTGTGAAGGTAGGATTCTGGTTATAAATTGGTAATGCAAAAGCACAATAACAGCATCAGGACTCTAGAAAAGGAGACACTAGAATAGAGACTTGCCTTTATACAATTGTTATTTTCTTCTTCTGTTCCTATAATTAAAAGAGGGAGAAGAATACAAAGCTAAATCTGAATGCTAAGGATATTTCTAATCAATACTGTATCATCTTATTGTACCATTCTGTAAACTGAATAGCTAAGTGCAGAAAACAAACCAAAAACTTTATGAAAAACTGCCATTTCACCCATGCAGAGCAGTAGGTCTGATTGCCCTTAAAGAGCATGCCAGAGCAGTACAATGGCTTTACTTATTATAATAAATGCTAATATTTGAATAGAATTGATAAAGGACTCCATGGGGACCCCATTAACACTCAAAACCACACCTAAAAATTCAATACATTTCTCAAACTGTTTAATTATATACAGCATTTTTCTGTGGCACTCTTCAATTTCTGGCTTCTTTTATCTACATTTGTCAGATTACATTTACCCTCGGAGAGCACTTTTAGGATAAGGCCAGGGGGCTAGTGCTTTACACTAATGGGTATATTTGCAAGGCATTGTGGGAAGAAAAACTAATATACACCCTTTGCAAATAATTGGAGTTCTGTCCAACCAGCATGCCCTGTTTCTGTGCACAAATACCATGCATCGCCATGTATCCTTACCATCCATTAGCGATGGAGAAAGAGGTTTTATTGTAATGAGCCTTGAATCGACCTTTCTTGCATCTCTTTATTTTTAAGGTTTGTAAACATTCAGTGAAGGACCTACCGCTGGAATGTCCCAACATGGTGCTGTTGCCTCCCACTATTGCCAGGACCCTACATTCTGGCCCTGATGACCACCTGCAATCCTGAAGCTTCCTCTATGAAATGCCCAAGCCTTTACCATTTCTAAATTGTGCATTGGTGCCCAGTGCCACAGCAGTCCCTCTGTGTGGCCCCAAGTATTGCTTAATCAATCTTCTGTACTCGAAGAGTCCCCACTGTATTGTCCCAGGGAATCTGTATAATCACCACAAGCGGAGATTGAAAGAGAGGCTTCTGAAATTACTCTGCCATAGTGATAGGAGGTGGTAAGCACGGTAGCTGCCCAGAACGAATGAAAAGATGGCCCTGGGTCTTTTCCCTTTGTACCACAAACAGGCGCTACTGAGAATGAGAAAGGAAGGCTTCCTCCTTCAGAAGAAACTGTCAGGAGAGGAAAGTACTGTAGTTTCCTCACAGCTAGGAAATTTCCTCAAAGCAGGGAAGGAGGTGTTCAATCTTGAACCCATTGGAAATAGATTAGTATATACAGGATTTTAAAAACTGTGGATTAGAATAATGTTTAGCAAAGTATCCCAGCTTTTAGATACTTCTTTACACTCTACAGAACCTCCAAAACTGTTGAGGATTGCCCATCACTAACAAGCCCCTCTGGGTATCTGTGCATACACAACCTACTACCTTTTCATATTCCTATAACAATTTAGCCATATACCTACAAATACAATGCACTTCTGTGTGCTTATGAATATTTACCAATTACCTCTAAGGACCCGCTCTTGCTCTTCGATATGCACATGTGTATCCTGCCATTGCAGTACCTGTGTTTACAAAATAGACAAGAGTACATGTGTTTACTTGTCTGCCTATGTGTTATAATAAAAAAATAATAATAAATGGAGATATACCTAACTCCTAGAATTGGACGTGACCTTGAAAGGTCATTGAGTCCAGCCCCCTGCCTTCACTAGTAGGACCAAGTACTGATTTTACCCTAGATCCCTAAGTGGCCCCCTCAGGCATTGAACTCACAACACTGGGTTTAGCAAGCCAATGCTCAAACCACTGAGCTATCCCCAGCCCCACTGTCAGAGAGGCATCCAGATAGTATGGTGGCAAAGCTGGGATAGACAGCTACTAGAGGTGGTAAAAAACTGCTAATTGACATTTTTTTAATGAATTTTTTTTAACAACAATGAAAATTTTTTCAGAAAATGTTTGTTTGGGTCAAAAATTGCTATTTTCTGGTAAAAAAATAAAACATTTTCATTTTTCATTCCCTCCACCTCCTTTTTCCTCTTTCTTCCACTGGAGAGAAATGGAGGGAAATAAAAAATGAAAATATTTCATTTTTTGTTTGGTCTATAAATAAATTTGAACAAAATAAAAATGTTTAGTTTCCTTTCCATTTTTTTTTTTACAGAAAATACATATGGACCAGCTTAGACAGGCAGACAGACAATTACTGTGGGAGACAGCCAGAAGGCTGCCTTCCGAGGACCTCCTCGCAAGCTCTAGAACAGGGGACATGTTGAGGGTAGGCCTGCAGCATGAAGTGTGGCAGATATTCTGGGCGGTACTATGGACTTGTGGAACAAGTTAATAAATAGGATTTAAGGTGAAATAGGCATTTACAGAATGATGTTTCTTTGTCTCCCTATTTCTTTCCTCTTCATTTTAAAATACACCTCTACCCCAATAAAACGCTGTCCTCGGGAGCCAAAAAATCTTACTGCATTATAGGTGAAACTGCGTTATATCGAACTTGTTTTGATCCGCCAGAGTGCGCAGCCCCACTCCCCTGGAGCACTGCTTTATTGCATTATATCCAAATTCATGTTATATCAGGTCGCGTTATATCAGGGTAGAGGTGTAGCTGCTACCCACTACCATTGGGCTTTCTATGTTTTTCTACCAACACAGCAAGAAGGAGGGACTTCTATTAACATTTTCTCTGTGAACATGATGCTTTCATTTTGCTCGTCAAAATCCCCTGAAAAAAATCTCTTGGCTTTGACCCTTTATTAGGTTCCACAGTGTGCTCTCACACAAGGCACCAGCTCTATAGCTAGGCTCTGAGAAGAAGACAAATAGCTGTGGTGACAGATGGCAGCAATATGGTATATCACTATTTGGGGGGAATATATAATTAGTAGGGTCGTCAAGTGATTAAAATAATTAATCACAATTAATCATGTGATTAATTGCACTGTAAAACAATAATAGAATACCATTTATTTCAATATTTTGGCTGTTTTCTACATTTTCAAATATATTGATTTCAGTTACAACACAGAATACAAAGTGTACAATGCTCACTTTATATTTATTTTTTATTACAAGTATTTGCACTGTAAAAAAAGAAATAGTATTTTTCAATTCACCTAATACAAGTACTGAAGTAGGACTGAGTGGACTTGTAGGCTCTAAAGTTTTACATTATTTTGTTTTTGAGAGCAGTTATGTAACAAAAAAAATACATCTGTAAGTTGCACTTTCACGACACAGATATTGCACTATAGTACTTGTATGATGTGAATTGAAAAATACTATTTCTTTTATCATTTTTATAGTGCAAATATTTGTAATAAAAATATATACTTTGATTTCAATTATAGCAATATATATGAAAATATAGAAAAACATCCAAAATATTTAATACATTTTGATTGGTATTCTATTGTTTAACAGTGAGATTAAAACTGTGGTTAACCATGATTAATTTCTTTGAGTGAATCGTGTGAATTAGATAGATAGATAGATAGATAGATAGATAGATAGATAGATAGATAGATAGATAGATAGATAATTTTGGATGAGATTTTGTTTATTTTATCTGTCTTTGTCAGACTTATTTAACATATTATAGGAGAGGGATGGAGGAGGAGGAGGGAAGACAGGAATGGATTAAACAGAAGAAAAAAACCAAGGAAGGGGGAGCATTACAGGGCAAAATGTAAAAGGCATTGGGGAGGAAAGAAGGGAAAGAGAAGTGTGATGGGTGGTAGTCAGGTGCCTCACACCCCTGGGTATCCCCAGGGAAGCATCACAGGGAGAATACAGAGGAGCATGGAAGGCAGGTGGAGTGAGGCGGTTAGAGCAAGCAGTCAATCAGCAGAGAGGAAAGTCATGTTTTTTGCATGCAAGATTTCTGGGAGTGACAGAGGTTATTTTAACACTGCAATCTGAGGTGTGTGCGCAGCTTGGGTAAACATACCCATGCTAGCTTTACCTGCACTAGCATGCACAAAAAGACAGTGTTAGTAATGCAAATAGATTCTGAGGGTCCCCGGCATGCTTGTACAGCCTGAGCTGAAGCTCATGCCACTGCACATATACTGCTATTTTTAGCCAAACCAGTGAGGGTAGAGCTAGCATGGGTATGTCTACCTGAGCTTTAATCTCACCTCAGACTGTAGTGTAGATATACCCTAAGGCCTGGTCTACACTAGGAGGTTATGTCGAATTTAGCAGCGTTAAATCGCTATGACCATTGCTTTGAGCGTGAAAGGAGGGCACTGCTATACATTAAGGTTTAAGCAGCCAAAAGTCTACGGCTTACCATGTGTGCCTGCTCCACGAATTCTGCTGTCCTGCCCCGCTTGTCTGATCTCCAGTGCAAGACCCCAGGCAATGAATGCGAAGGCCGAAAATTCGAACTTGTCCTGAGTGCGCATGAGATAGGTGCTGTGCATGGTCTTGTTCACAGAGACAGACTAGACTATGTTCATTGTTCGCAAAAATGTATCTTTGTAAGGAATTCACTCCCTTTTTCCCATCACACAGCTGCGACTGTTTCCCGACCTGCCCCGGCATCCCCCTCACAGAGGCTGGAGCAGATTAGGCGGCGAAAGAAAAGGACACGGGACGAGATGTTCTCTGAACTTACGGGCTGCTCCCAAGCCGAGGCGGCACAGCAGACCCAGTGGAGGGAGAACATGTCTCAGTACCAGCACTCACACAGCGAACGGGAGGACAGGTGGCAGCAGGAGGACCAGCAGGCGACTCAAACGCTGCTTGGACTAATGAGGGAGCAAACGGACACGCTCCGGCACCTTGTTGATGTTCTGCAGGACCGCAGGCAGGAGGACAGAGCCCCACTGCAGTATATCTGTAACCGCCCTCCCCCGCCACAAAGTCCCATACCCCCCTCACCCAAAGTAACAAGAAGGAGGGGCGCCAGGGGCCGTGAAAACTGTCACTCCACCCCTGAAGAGTGCTCAATTAACAAAAAGCTCTCATTCCCTAAATTTTGAGAAGTCCTTTCCTTCCTGCTTCACCCAAGCCCCCATCCCAGTTTCATCCCCTAACTGTCTAGGTGATAATAAAAAAGACTTTTCTGTTAATTACTGTTTCTGTCATGTTCTTTTAGAGGAGACTGTGTTTCAAGGGGGGTAGGGGGTTGGTAATTGGACAGGTCAGTCACCTTTACCAGGGTACAGACACGGGGGTAGGTTCAGTAGCAGGTCACACACACAGTGCAGTCTCTAGGCACCCTGGTCAGTCTGGGAGGTTGTTTTCATGTTCTGTTTTGGGGGTGCCATGTGACTTTGTGGCGGGGGAGGGTGGTTAGAGATCTTATGCAGCGGTCCTTATCCTGGATCACAAAGCCACGCAGCAGCTGCTCTGTAACCGTCCTCCCCTGCCACAAAGTCACATAGCCCCCACACACAGAGTCCCGAGAAGGAGGAGTGGGAGGCTCTGTTGAAACAACCAGTCCGCCACCGCGCACCGCTCTAGGAGCAGGAGCCTGTCATTTCTCGAGTTTAGAAGCGGTCTTTGCAGCACTACACACCCTACCCACCACAGTCGGCGTCCCAGTTTTAACCCTTTACCGCAAAATCAGTAATAAAGAAAACGGTGTTTATTAACAAAGTTCCATGTATTTTATTTTTAAACGTGTGTTGGAAGGGGGAGAACGGGGTGAACGGGGTATGTAACTGCAGAGGATAGTCAACATTAACTGGGTAAAGAAACGGGGGCAGGTTCAGCTTCTCTGTAAACAAACTTAAAAGTCACAGGTTACCCTGCTCACTGAGGAACCTAGCTTTCAAAGCCTCCCGGATGCACAGCGCTTCCCGCTGGGCTCTTCTAATCGCACGGCTGTCTGGCTGGGCGTAATCAGCAGCCAAGCTATGTGCCTCAACCTCCCATCCTGCCATAAAGGTCTCCCCCTTGCTCTCACAGAGATTGTGGAGCACACAGCAAGCTGCAATAACAATGGGGATATTGGTTTCACTGAGATCTGAGCGAGTCAGTAAGCTTCTCCATCTCCCCTTGAGATGTCCGAAAGCACACTCCACCACCATTCTGCACTTGCTCAGCCGGTAGTTGAAGAGTTCTTTGTCACTGTCCAGGGCGCCTGTATAGGGCTTCATGAGCCAGGGCATTAGCGGGTAGGCTGGGTCCCCGAGGATCACTGTAGGCATCTCCACATCCCCAACAGTTATTTTGTGGTCCGGGAAGAAAGTACCTTCCTGCAGGCGTCTAAACAGACCAGAGTTCCTGAAAACACGCGCGTCATGAACCTTGCCCGGCCATCCGACGTTGATGTTGGTAAAACGTCCCCTATGGTCCACCAGTGCTTGCAGCACCATTGAAAAGTAGCCCTTTCGGTTAATATACTGGCTGGCCTGGTGGTCCGGTCCCAGGATAGGGATATGAGTTCCATCTATAGCCCCACCACAGTTTGGGAATCCCATCGCGGCGAAGCCATCTATGACGACCTGGACGTTTCCCAGGGTCACTACCTTTGAGAGCAGTAGCTCAACGATTGCGTTGGCAACTTGCATCACAGCAACCCCTACGGTAGATTTGCCCACGCCAAAGTGGTTCACTACTGACCGGTAGCTGTCTGGCGTTGCAAGTTTCCAGAGGGCTATGGCCACTCGCTTCTGCACAGTCAGGGCTGCTCACATCCGGGTGTCCTTGCGCTTCAGGGCAGGGGACAGCAAGTCACACAGTTCAAGGAAAGTGCCCTTACGCATGCGAAAGTTTCGCAGCAACTGTGATTCATCCCACACCTGCAGCACTATGCGGTCCCACCAGTCCATGCTTGTTTCCCGGGCCCAGAATCGCCATTCCACAGCATGAACATGACCCATTGCCACCATGATGTCCACGGCACGGGGTCCCGTGCTTTGTGAGAGGTCTGTGCCACTCTCACACTTCATGTCCTCACCGCGCTGCCGGAGCCTCCTCGCCCGATTTCTCAGCATCTGACTGTGAAAAAGGTGGACGATAAGGTGCGAGGAGTTGACAACGGCCATAACTGCAGCGATGAACGCAGTGGGCTCCATGCTCGCAGTGCTGTGGCATCTGCACTGTCACTCACCAGAAAAGTGCGCGAACAGATTTCCCGCCGGCAATTTCATGGAGGGAGGGCAGGAGTGAGGGTTGAAAGACGACAGTCGACACATATTTTCCCGCAGCAGGCATTGGGGGCTTGCCCCAGAATTCCAATGGGCAGCGGGGACTGCGGGAAGTGTGGGATAGCTGCCCACAGTGCACCGCTTCCAGTGTCGACGCTTGCCCCGTTAGTGTGGACTCACAAAGTCGAATTACTGTCCTTAGTGTGGATACACACGTTCGACTTTGTAAGGTTGGTTCCACAAATTCGAGTTAAGTAAAATCGAACTACCCTGGTAGTGTAGACATACCTTAACAGAAATCTGGAACTGGACCTGCAGGAAAGGAAAGGTGCAAGTAATGTATGGGCTAAAACAATGTGGATTCAGCTATGAATGTTTTAATAAGGTGGAAAAAACCTCATTCCAGTTTGTAGTGCACTTAGACGCAAGTGCAGGGTTACATTGGGAATTTATAGTAATCTCACATTATTGTGCTAATTCCAAGATCCACTTGACCAGGTTAGTGCCAGTAATACAATTTCAAATCTTTCCCAGTAGTCTAAAAAAAGTAATAGTGTTATTACAAGAGTGTGGGTGTATTTAAAATGCAATGTTTTAAAAAATGTGGGCTGTTTACTAAGCCTGAGTAAATGGTATTTCCCGGTTTAGGGACATTAGGACTGGTCTATGGCCAAATTCCTTCCTAAAGTAAAATTGCAATGTGATGTAAAAGATTTTAGGGTCACAACATCCAGTTACAATATTTGTAAAGCTTAAAACATAATAAAAATAATAATTAGTGATCAAAGAGGAAGCTGCTATCTTGACATTCTGATGATAATATTTTATATTCTGGTAGCACTCCCTGTCTAAGGATCTCAAAGAACTTTACAAACATTAAAGCTTGCAGTCTAATGGGGAAAAATATTTTTGTGTTGGATGGGACTTCCAATTTTAGGTATTATGGTGGTTTGGGTTTGAATCCCATCAGTTTTATACAGCCATTGACAGATAACAGAATGGATCAATGGCACCATACTTGACAAATATATGGCATAATACAAACAAGATCCATATCCCATTTTTGTTTATTTTAGTTTTATTTAGGAAATTCAGGTGACAATGGTTATAAAATATCACTGGTCATTGACCTGGATAATTTGGCGCAGGCCTTATTTGGGGCTGGTAGATCAATTCACTTTGTCATCAGGATATAAAACTAAGTGAGCAATATCTGTAATGCTAATGAATGAAAAATTAGTAGCAACTGACCACTCATCTTTTTTTATCTTCGAATCTTCAATGGATAAAATAACTTGGGGTTGAATAGTCATATGACCGAAGTGCAGTGACAATCCTGCTTCCATAAAGTCAATGGCAACCCCCACATTAAATATAATAGGAACAAAACTGGGCAGGACAGTATAGTTTAAATCAGAGGTCGGCCACCTTTCAGAAGTGGTGTGCCAAGTCTTCATTTATTTACTCTAATTTAAGCTTTTGCATGCCAGTAATACATTTTAACGTTTTTAGAAGGCCTCTTTCTATAAGTCTATAATATATAACTAAACTATTGTTGTATGTAAAGTAAATAAGGTTTTTAAAATGTTTAAGAAGCGTCATTTAAAATTAAATTAAAATGCAGAGCCCCCTGAACTGGTGGCCAGGACCCAGGCAGCGTGAGTACCACTGAAAATCAGCTCGCGTGCCACCTTCGGCACACGTGCCATAGGTTGCCTACCCCTGGTGTAAATGATAAAAAAGATTCAGCAGATTATTCTATGCTAAATGTTCTTCTAGGTTACAGCTGGAGGAAGTATAAGGTTTTTGTTTTGTTTTTGTTTTGTTTTTTGGTTACCTACTTAAATCTTTATTTACAATTATCCAGATAATTGCTGTTCTTATCATTCTAATAAATGAACACTTTTGCTCATGAAGTTAGGTTATGCAAAGAGTTATAATATCCAACAATTAGACAAGTCTGGATACCTATGTAAAATTCCACCAAATGTGTGTGAATTTAAATTTCCACATTTCTTCCTTCAACACTCTCCAAAAAGATTCCAGGTTAATAGATGATTGGAAGGTAGAGCATTAGAGAGATGAGCTGATCATACTGGTGATTTAATTCATCATGAACAAATTGTCTCACTAGTCTCAACTGCAGCATATATTTAATATGGTATAGTACAAAGATATGGAAAGTTACAGGGCCAGAACATGAAATCCTGACTCACCCTGGAGCTAAGCAATTGAGTAACTGTTCAATAGTGTATGTAATATATATATATATATATATATATATATATATATATACATATTGAGATTTTTGACTGTACAATTGTTGTTTGAAAATATCTTTAGTCATTTTTGTCACCCATTGATTTGGGGCCAAATGCTATACTGATTTATAACTCCCACTGAGTAGAATTTCACAGAGTGTAATTCATTGCAGAATTTGACCTGTTGTTTTCTTCACTAGACTATGTTTATTTACCTGTTGTCCATTTATTATAACACCAATAAACCATTTGGACTTTAAAAGTGTGCGAGAAAAGCAGTGTCTCACCTCCCTTCTATCACCTTGGAAATGGATAAAATATGAGCCTTTTACCTTTGTCCCCAAACTGCTGAAACTAATTCACCAAACATAAACAGAGCCCACTAGAAAGGATACCTGTGACAATACTAGACCTGTTGAAAGGTAAACTACAATAAAAAGACAATTGGAAAAGTAATAGACCTTTAAATAAATGCACTGACCTATTTACAAAAACTCATTGTTCACATTCACATTGTTCCCAATATAATGGAACCTTCTTAAATTCATTGCTGCTAAAACATTTATTTTGTGCAACAAGGAAATGTACATCAAATTATATAGAATATACTGTCTTTTATCTGGGGCAAGAGAAATACATATGTTCAGTATGGATAGACATATACCTAAATATATCAGTTCAATTAATTATGTTTACTTAGGTCTTATCTACACATTAAAATTAGTCCAGAATAAGATAGGTTGCTAATTTAAAAGTTAATCCATTTCCAACATTAAACTATTAAACTAAACAGTTATTCTGGAACAAGAGCATCAACACGGAGTTAATAAAGAATAACTATTCCAGAATGATTCCCTGTGTAGACAAGCCTTTAGAAGAGATACAGATTTGATCCAACACTGTGACTGAAGCACCTCTGAGGATAAGAATTCCTTCTATGGAGGGTATTAGTTTTTGACTATCCCGTACTGAAGAGCTTCACTGCATATTCCTGTACTGTGCCTGGCATGTGGATAACTGTTAGCCTTCAGTGTTCTTGGTCTCTTCATCTTCAGAAGCAGAATATTTATATACCAAGGCACAAAATCTCTTCTCAAAAGACGAGGGTCCCAAACATGAAAAGTTTTATCACTCAGCTTGGATCAGAAGGAGTTAGTGTTTTGCTCACTGGAAAAATCAGACTGAAATCACCTGCTATAATCAGGATCATAAAAAAAACTGCCTCTCTCTGATTCTAAATCCCATCCCCGACCCCACAAAAGTAATTCTTGAATTATATTTATTGCAAGATCTGTAATAACTGGAGACAGTAAGATTGAGCATAACTGTTCCTCATTGCTGCTCACTTGGAATTCCTTCAGTAGAAAAGTCTTTTAGAAAATAGCACTCCTCCCAAAATGCAAATACACTTGGCCAGCTTGTAAGGAAGCTAGAGCATCCTTTGTTTACCTATGCACCTGCAGAGGAAAGGTAAAATCCCTGAAGCTCCACCTTTTTAGAAACTTGTGAAACTATCTGGGAACTGTGCCAAAGCCTATTCTGTTGCTATATAAGACTTGTATAAAGACAAGTGCCTCTTCAGAAGCCTATAGTTCGGTACTTTCTACCGAACTCCAATCAAGATGGGCATAGGCTGGGGGGTACGAATACCACTATGGATACCAATATTAGTGATCACCTTTATGCAGAACAAAGGTAGGAGGCTGTAGTTGCTTTTTATTTTTATTACTTTAGAAATCTTATAATTTGCTTTGCAGTTGGAAAGACTTTTCAGTGGTTTCTCTTTGCTTTGTGCAACTAATAAGATTGTGTTTGTAAATGAGATTTCCATGTCTTTTTCTATTCCTCTCCTTTCTAATGTTGCTTCACTGAGTTCATATTGCCCTCAAGCCCAGCAAAAGCAGTTAGATGAATTGAAAAAACCAGGGTCAATGGAGCTGAGTTGGCATAACTTAGAGTAGAATTTAGTCATATAATTATTCTCACTGGTCATTTTTACCAGTTTTAATAGTTGTTGTTTTTTTCAAATGTGAACATGGCAGGCTGTTAAAAACATGGCAACTTAATAACACAGATTGCTAGCTTTACATAATATCTAGTATTGGCTCCCTGTGATAGCAATCCTTCTGGTATTAAACCTTAAATTCACAGCTTTTTCTTTTCTGCTGCTGTTCCACTCCATTAATTCAAGATGCTTCACACTTCCACCTGTTGGTCAAAGAATTTGTATAAATGTTATGTTCATTAATATATCACAAAATAGAGCTAAAATAGACAAAATGGTGCTTTCCACTCCTTAAAGTTAAACCTTTCCTAGAGAAATATAACCCTGAGTTTTTATGGCTGGATAAATACCAATCTCACCAGTTCTCTTTTGCTTTCAATTTTTGAATGCTCTGAACCAGGCAAGTTCATAATAATATGATTATGAATAATAATATAGAAACCTAATTTCCAACTACAAATGAAGCCCGTTTTTATAGACATGACAACAAATGTGATCAATTAATGTAGCTATAACAGAGCAGGCTTAGACTATAGAGAACATACAGTGATGGGGGAGCACATTACTCATTTGAAATATAAACTTGACTTAAATACTGTAGATCATCTTAGCTGAAAAGCCTCTTGTGATGGAGGGAAAGGGTGTGATGAGAAAGATGACACAAAAAGAGCCAGTACAGAGTGTAGCATGAGAGACCATGGGTGCCAAGATTCTAGCTGTAACCAAAGGCTCTTATGGAGCAAAGAAAAATATGAATCAATGGCACTATTCCTGCCAAATGTCGTCCTCTTAGATCCACTTTGAAAATCTACCCAATACCATAAGAATTTTGGTTGAATGGCAGTTTGTCTGCATAAGGTTAACGTAAAACCTAAGGGCCCAATCCAACTCCTGTTGAAGTCAAATGGTGTCTTTGCATTGATCTTAAGGGGAACAGAATTGGGCCCTAAGTAAAGGTATTTAGGATTTTATCATTAACTTTTAACTGTCACCCTATCAGCAAAATAAGCTGCTATTGATATTAATGTCAGTCATGATTATCACTGAGTCTTTGGGTAAGGGTGACATAAGGGATTAATCCAAAGTTTGTCTTTCAAAGGATAATTTTTAATGAATTTATGAAACCAGGATTCAGATTGCACAGGCCCAGCCTTCTATCATCTAAGAAGATGTTTTATATTCACATTCTGTATTATCTTTTATTCACTGAGCCCTTTGTTAATTTATTCCATGGCTGAACTCATAAAATGTTAGTATCTAGTGTTTTCTGATCTGATGCACAAATCCTAATGAATAATTTTACTTCTTCCTAATTCCTATGCAGTTCCACACTAACCTTTATTAAACCTTGTTATACCTTATTAAACCAAGGGATTAATTGTGTCATTACCAGCCACTGACAATGGGCATGGGTATGTGGCATGGCATAGACATTGTGCTGAATGTGCATTGAGAGGGAAGCAGAATGATTCCCTGGGCTAGAAAGCTAGGGAAGGGCACACAGTAGGATCAAATGATACACCCTTTCAAAGGGTGCAGAGTGTGTTGCTCCAGGGCCAGTTTCAGTCATCCAGCTAGTGCAGATGGGGCCACGGCAATCCCTCAGCCCATGTCAGCCTCACCCATTTGGGATGACTAGCCTCAGTGGTGGTGCTAGCAGTCGTTCTGCACTCAGGGAATGCAGGATGCTGCCTGCCTTCAGCTCAGGTGCTCCCCATGTCTGCTCAAGAGCTACCCTTAGTATTGTGCCCTCAGTATTCTGCATTTTCATTAAGCAGTGCTTTTTGTTAAACAGGGATTGAGTGCAAAGATGGTGAGATGATGGTGGAAAGGAATGAAAGGAATATCTTTGGGATTGTTTTTATTATTTTGAACAAGAATCAAGTTGGGGGCCCAATCAATAATCTGAAATAAATCTATCAGCTCCCCAATTCTATCCACATTGCTTCTGGGTATGTTAGTTATTATTACTGGTGTTTGAAGTTGTAAGCCAGCTATTATGGGTCAAATTCTGCTCCCAGTAACATAGCGTATATGTTGGCCCTCTCACTCTAAACAGGGTTCTTCCAATATAAAACAGTCTTCTCTATACTCTTATCTGGTTATTTGTTATTATTTCTAGAGTGCCCAAGATGTACATAGGACTTTGCAGATGGTTCAAGTGTACAAATTCAGAAAAACAAAGAATCAAATGGAGCCTTTGCTCTAAATAGTTTAGAAGGGCAGAGAGGGTACAGTGTGGCTAGTAAAGAAAGAAAGAAATTCTCTACTCAGTTTTCATTGGTATAATCCCAGTGATTTCGTTAGAATTTTCCTTGTTACAACCAAAAGAAAAATTTGGCTCAAGGAGTGATATATGGGTCATGTACTCAGCTAGGGTCAATCAGGCCAGCTCCTTTAAGTCTAGGGAGCTATACCAACTTACACTGCTGAGGAGCCGAACTGATAGTTGGTAGACAGATCCATGTTTTTAGAATGGATTTGGAGGAGGAGAGGGTGAGAGTTTGGTGGAGATTAAGTGACCAGCTAGCAGGTTGCTCAGGGGAAGCATAGGGAAAAAGCTCTCTGACTATTAGCCCTCCTATTACCCTTTCCCAATGAACATGCATTCTGGTTCAGTTTCAGGGCAGAAGACTAAGAACTCCTACTCAGTTCTGATACCTAGGACAAAAATGTATAGGTTGCAAACCCAATCTCCAATGTGTGTGTTTTTTAGATAAATTAATAACGGAGGGAGGAGGGTCTGTGATATGTATGGGGTAGGGAACGTGGGAGTGAATGAGGGTGGCAATGATTATGCACCTCAAGCAAAGTCCATTAGAGTCACTGCACAGTTCAGGCCCTCTATACCACTGTCACTGGCTTATCTATAACAACTTCTGTGGGGGAAAAAAAAAAGCATACCAGCCATCATGCCTCTGAACTGTAACTACGGAGAAAAATTCTCTATTTTCATCTTTTAAAATATTTTCACCCTCACAGCCTTTGCCTCTGTGTGAGTGTGTGTTTGTATTTGCCACAGCATAACAAACCACACTTACCATGCAGTTTCCCTGCCTAAAAGAATGCTACTTTTGCAGATTGTATTGTTTAAGCAGGTGTTACTGAAGAATTTATGAGCACAATCCCCCAAAGTAACTTTTTTTTCTCTAGTCAAAGCGCAATATGAGGACCAACAAGCAAATTATGATGACTATAATTATGTCCAGCAGGGACAAGACTGTAAGTGGTTTTTGTTTTATTTTATTTATTTATTTGACAGTCTAAATTCAGTCAATGTTGTCTTAGAAACTCATTGCAATGGACATAGAGTGATTAAAGTGTACTATGCCTTTAAATGAAGGGAAAGGAACAATTCTTTATACACAATGTTCAGCTCCCTGGAATTGGTACTGTAGGGCCAGATCGTCAGCTGGTGTAAATTGCTGAAATGAAATTGAAGTCAGTGGGGCTATGCTGATTTGCACCAGCTGAGGATCTAGCCCACTGAAGCTACACTGTTATCTAATCTATAATTACGTAATAGGTACATACTGCAAATTTACAAGGTGTATTTTATGAGGTGTGTGTGTGTACATATGTATCACAAAGATATTTGATAATCGGTAAGAAAAAGTACTTTTTTCATTCCATTGAGATAACTGCATCACTCATGAAAGGCAGAAAATGAAAAGTATTGCAGTACATGCACCAGAGATAGTGCAGATCTGTGTATAAAATATATGATGCTGCTTGTTGGAACATATTAGTTACATGTAATAAGATAAGGGATGTGTATTGGCTGTTGGTATAACACAGCTGTCAGAACAAAAATGATGTTGTATAAAAATGCTAATAAAATGTACCTTGTTCCTTTCTCCAGTAAATTTATTACACTATAATTTAACTAATCAGCCTGAAAATCTGAACCACAACCTAATCTGAAATTAGCAACCTTGACAAACCCAACAGCTGGAAGCTGAGGGTAGACAAATTTAAACTGGAAATATGGCAAACACTATTACCCTTGAGTGTAACTAACCATTGTAACAACTAATCAAGGGAGATGGTTGGCTCTCTATCCCTTGAAGTCTTTAAATCAAGACCAGTTGTCTTTCTAAAAGAGATGCTCTATTTCAACCACAAATCATTGGTCTACATAGAGCAACCACTGGGTGATACAGTGTGAACCATGTTATTCAGGAGATCAGGCTACAGGAGCATAAAGGTCCCCATTGGCTTTCAAATGTATGAATTTATTAATAAAGATATAATCCTTCATTTACTCCAGGAGCTTAAAAAAAATCTCAGAAGGAGCTTTAAGGGACATTAAAACCATTCTTGATCTTTGCCTCCCAGTATACATGCAAGTAGAAAACTGAGGTGAGGATTCAGCAGTTGGTGTTGAGAAACTACATTGCAGCTTCTCTGAACCTCAAATCCATTCAGTACTAGAATCAAAGAAGAAATACTGGGGATGAACACAGCAAACTTAGGGCCATATCCTGCAAATTGGAGTCATTGTGTGAAAAAGCACTAGGTTCATGATTAAGAGTTTGCAGAATTCTGCAAGAAGTTGCTATATGTGAGTGTGTGTGTATACATGTACTTCCAGCTAAGAAAAGAATATGAGATCTAAACAAGTTCTGCTGTGGTTTCTCAACCCGAACCATTGAAACCCTCCTACAGTTTTCCACTTCTACATATGTTGGGAGCCAAAGGTTGTGAATAACTTTAATCTCCATTGTGTTGCCTGAGGTTTTTTGTATAGTTCCTATGGTAGATGAAGGATTAAATTGGTATCAGCTTGCGGATACCTACTTTGGGCAGGAGGGGTCAGATTCAGTTGGGCTCCTTGTGTGAGAAAGGACTACTGACTTGAGGAAGGGTTGGCAGGATCAGGCTATTAATGACAGTTTACATTGGAAGCCAAAATTTGATGCGGTGGCATTAAGCCATTAATAGACTCCATTGGAAACTTTCCAGTGAGCGTTACTTGCAGTAAAAACCTTTAACCACTAATAAGGCTAGGAGATCCATGTCTGTGTTTGCCAGTTTGTTTACTGAGCCTTTTGAATTAGTGATAATTGTATTTCTTTTTCTTAGATTTTTCTGTACCAGTAACTAAACCACAAGAAGTGACAATCATCCAACCACTGAGAACGACGCTGCCCATAAAGCGTAAGTTAAACAAATGCCATGTCTTTATGAGAGACTGATCAGAACTGTAGGGTAAGTGAAGAGATGGATAGACTAAAGAGAAAAGTTGACAGAATGAATGCTATATACACAAATAAATAAATAGCTGGATGAGAAGATAAAACAGACAATGGGTTTGCTCTTCAGAAAGATGGATAAATATGTAAATGAATTAGACAGTGAGTGAATAGAGGGACTTACACTGGAATTTTCAGTACAGCCCTACAACTTGTTTTGAATCCACAGCTGGCAACCCTGCTCACAATGGACGTGTGTGCAGCACCTGGGGAAACTTCCACTTCAAGACCTTTGATGGAGACATCTTTCACTTCCCTGGGCTCTGCAACTATGTCTTTGCATCCCACTGCAAATCTGCCTACGAGGACTTCAACATCCAGATCAGGCGCACTGTGCTGGAAAGCTCTCCTGTGATCAGCCATATCACCCTGAAGCTTGACGGAATGGTGACTGAACTGACCTCAGACTCCATTGTGGTCAATGGCAACCCGTAAGTTCAGATGTGTTATTATCTGATGAAATTGGCACCATTGATATTGCCCCAATGGTCTGTTTGAAAGGATGCCTATTTCAGTCTCATTCCTGCAGGCTGATGTAAAACAGCAGCAGCAGCTGAAACAGGGGAGTAAAAAGCAGAGCTTTATTCCATCTTTACAGATAACCTCCTGACCTATGTGCCATGCAGTTCAGGGGCACTCCAGACCCCACTCTACTGTTGTAATTTAGAGGCCTCTAGGTGCCATAAAATAAAGGTAGAATAAAAACAACTACAGCAAAATACCTTAATAAATACAAGATCAAGAATACAAGAAGCCAGACATTGCAGCAGAAAAGAAAGAAAGAAAGAAAGAAAGAAAGAAAGAAAGAAAGAAAGAAAGAAAGAAAGAAAGAAAGAAAGGCACAGTACATATTAGCAAAAGAACAAGACTCCTGAGCCTTCCCTCCTGAAGGATGCCACAAGTGTAAATGTGAAGGGGGAAAGTATCTCAGTGATTCCAGTTCTACACTAGAAAGCCTTTCATCTTGTTCCTTCAAGACTGCATGTGGGGAAGTCCAGCAATCCCAGCACTGCCATTTCAACTGAGCTAGTCTTAGTTATGAAGAAAGAACAAAAAAAGAACAAATTCCCTCCAGAGAAGCTAGTCCTATATTATTTAAGGCTTTAAAATAATAATAGCAGAACACTTGACGTGCACTTGTTAAACAACAGACAGGCATAGCACTTTCTGAATTATATCATATAACAGACAGACCAGCATTTTATACATTAAAACATCATGTATAGATGTACTGAAAAGGAATGGCACCAGAAAACAACACTGGCCCCACAGCACTTTGGAAAGCAACTGCATAGGAGATTATCCAACCCATCACTGAAGGTTTCCAGGTTGTTATAAACGTGTGCAGTTCATATTTAGCAATGCATATTACTAGCCAATTCCTTATTCAGTTGAATTAAAAATGTCTCAAAGACTGGATGTCAAATTCTGTACTCCCACTTTAATTGCACTTTGATCTCTCTCCAGAATTCAGCTGCCTTTCAGCCAGTCAGGAATCCTGATAGAGAGAAGTAGCGGATATTTGAAAATCACTGCCAAGATGGGCATGGTCTTCATGTGGAACCAACTGGATGGCCTTCTGGTAAGTGTACATTCCAGATGTTGCAAAGAATACTTATTTTTAAATTATTCTGGCTTCCATGAGCCAGAGATTAGGTGATTTGGGATTTTTATCCATTTTCATTCCATTGTGTTACCCTATTATGCTTTCAATTTCCTTTCTTTTCTCAGAGCTCAGTCTATAATCACCATTCTCCCCAAGCCACTAATAGAGCCTTGTAGTGAAATGTAATCTTCCTCAGATACTAAATATACCACTGCTTTGATGTTCACAGCCCCTGTGGAATTCAGGAGCATAAACAATCGTGCAGAACTGCAGCAGTGGGAAGTCCGCCAGGGGAGGAGACTGCAGTGAAGCAAAGTAGTCACAACTCCCATCCTGAAGTCATAGGGTTATCAATAAGAAATCAATTATTATAAAATAGACCAGACTTAGTTTAATCCATCATATTGTTCACCCAAACACCCATATCTAATGCAAAAAACCTGTCTGACCAAACTACTGCATGGATTTAGGTTTAATTTCACCCTGTGTCGAGGGCCAGCACCATGTCTATGCACCACTGATTTTGAAAACTTAAGTGGGATGTATGTAGTACATAGACTTTGTGGTGAACCTCTGGATAGTGGTGAATTCCATCCTTAACACCTAATACACTGTAAATTTTAACTCTGTGTGTAACTCACTTACCCCATTTTTTTAGGTGGAACTGGATAAGAAATATGCCAATCAGACCTGTGGGCTTTGTGGGGACTTCAATGGCATTCCAATTTACAATGAGTTCACATCAAACAGTAAGTAACAACAACATTATTAAGCACTGTGGTTTGATTTTCTTTCCTTTAATAGTATTTGTTTCACATAGAATAGGGCACTGATCCACAGATAAGTTGTGAAACTATACTGATGTTTAATATTAAACTACACTGATGTTTAATATTGACATGCACTATTTTATGTCCTTTGATTTAACACTTTTATAGTAGGCATAGGGTATAAAGCTGTAACAAATGATTTCCTGTTTTTTTTAATACTTCAACACCAAACCCTTGCCAGCTATTCACACTTTCTTCATCACTCTTTCCTTTTGCTATCGTGGTGATTACCCTGGGCAACATCATAAGGGTCAGTGTTATGGAAACACCAATGTCCACACAAAATTAGCACTGCATTTTCAAAGCCAGTAAAAGTGCTATAATTTTTTTTTAAACTGCTTATTACAGACATCAAGCTGACTGACGTACAGTTTGGGAATATGCAGAAGATGGATGGACCCACAGAGCAATGCGAGGATCCTACATCTTCTTCTCTTTCAAACTGCTCTAATGAATTTGTAAGGATCTTTTCTGTAGTATTTTGTTTTTCATTGAAATATCTTTGCTCCTTCCTCTTACATCAATTAATTAATTTGGGGGAAATTTGGAAGAGTAGGAAAACATAACATGAAACAAAATGAAGACAATGGAATGTCTTTGGAACAAAATACTTTAAAATATCTAAATAAAAATTAGTTCTTTGGCGTTTTGTAAATTCTGTTGCTCTGACACCACTATTTTCCCTTCTAGAGTGCTATCTGCCAGACAATATTGACTGGTGAAGCGTTTGTGAGCTGCAATGCACTGGTGGATGTTCAAGACTATATTGACTCTTGCGTACAAGACTTGTGCCGCTGTGATGAGTCTATGCGTGATTTCTGCATCTGTAACACCTTTGCTGAATACTCCCGGCAGTGCGCCCATGCTGGTGGACAACCTCTGAACTGGAGAACGAAAGAACTGTGCAGTAAGTATCTCAAGAAGATACTCCTATGCTTGCAACTAGTCACCAACAAATTCCAATAGTGTGAAATCTACTCCTGTGTCGACAGCCTTCAAATGGCCTATATACCATAATTTTCACAAAGTCAATTTCAACCTGAGTGCATCAGGGCCATACAGGAATTAAAAGTTTTAAACATTTTGCAGTGATTGGGGATGCCAGTATTCCCCAGAGGACTCAATAACAAATTGCAGATATCAGCACATCTCCTAAGGAATTCATCATCAGATACAGATGTCCCCTCTCCAAGGTTTAAATGAGAAAAGCCAATACATGGGGGTTAAATTAAGAACTCTTCATCCATTTTTCTACTTTCAGACAAGACATGCCCTTATAACATGCAGCACGAGGAATGTGGCTCCCCCTGTGCTAACACCTGCACCAACCCTGAAAGGTCAGCCCTCTGTGAAGATCACTGTACCGATGGCTGCGTCTGCCCCCCAGGCAAGTTTATATTAATCTCTTTTTCTCATATTCAAAAGCTCCAGCGCATTTACAGGTACAGGTTTAGCAGCTTTCCTAGGATACATTATGCCTTTTAATGCTCTTTCCACAGCTACAGGAAGTTCCAAGTTCTTTCCTTGAGACGTACATAGTTTCTATCTATGTTACTGGAAACACCCTTTCAGATGACAGGGGTTTATTCAGGACATGCATCTGATGTGCTTCAAAGTGACTGACACTAGTATGACAGTATACTAGAGCTGGAACTCTCTAAACTTGGCAGCTTCCTTAGTCACTGTGCACAATAAATAGATTACATTTACTCACCTTCTGCCCACAAAAATGTTTCCTGACATTAGCAACTTTGAGCCTGATCCTGCAAGGTGATGAACATTTCCTGTGAAGTGCTGCCTGTTCTCCTCTCCCTCTGTAAACACTGGGAGTTGGGAGCACTCAGCAGTTTGTAAGATCAGGCCATTTTCAGGAATTATGCACGATAAATGGACATTTTGGTACAGGTTCAGGTAGGTACAGTAACTGCCTGCTATCTTCATGCAAACTAAGTTCTCGTGCTGAGAATATTTGCTGACTGGAGTGAATTTATCATCTTCATCATATTTCCCATCCCTGCTCTTCAGCCCAATGCTACATGTGTAGCCACATGTGGTGCTCCCTCATGTCCTCATCTCTTACCAGAATAAATTAACTAGTCTCCCTGAGACTACTATATGCTTGCTCTAGGGTGTATAGTGTTTACACTACAAATGGGTCCTCATGTGAATTTATAGATGTTTGCTCTATTACATCCTGTCACTCTGTCATCTTACAATTCAAATCAGTGAGGCCCATCTCACCAAGTCACTTACCGGAGTATCAGAGAGTGAAGGAGCTCTAGGATTTCCGCCACTCTTTGATTAGTTACACAGTTACAGCAGTCAGTAGATAGCAGAGATTCCATTATTACAATGCTTTTTACTTTTGCATTTCATCTGTAATAAAAAAGAAACACAACATATTTTATGACATCTCCTACAACAGTGCTCTGAAGCAACATGGAAAGCATGACAACATGAATAACTTACTATTTCTTCCTCTAGGAACCTTGTTTGATGACATTAACAGCTCTGGATGTATCCCTCTCAGCGAGTGCCCCTGTACCTACAAAGGTGAAACGTATAGTCCAGGTGCTTCTTTTGCATCCCAGTGCACTTCATGGTAACCTACTATTTTTGTCAAATCTTTTCCTTTTTTTGTGCATTACCTAATCATTGTTGGCAGTGAGCAAGAAATCACTGATTACACAGATCTTGGGAATGAATATATTAGTCTGAAGCCTCTGGCTTAAAATACTTCTTAAAGTTATTTATCTCCTTGGTTTCTTTCTGTACACGAGAACAAAAACTTGAATTTAGACAAGAGTAATCTCATTTTCAAACCCAGGCATGTTAACAATATGATCAAATCCAGTCAAATCAGCCCTCAGTAACATAAATCCAATGACAGGTTTCAGAGTGGTAGCTGTGTTAATCTGTATCAGCAAAAACAAGGAGGAGTCCTTGTGGCACCTTAGAGACTAACAAATTTATTTGGGCATAAGCTTTCGTGGGCTAGAACCCACTTCATCAGATACATGAAGTGAAAAATACAGGAGCAGGTATAAATACATGAAAGGATGGGGGTTGCTTTACCAAGTGTGAGGTCAGTCTAACGAGATAAATCAATTAACAGCAGGATAACAAAGGAGGAAAAATAATTTTTGAAGTGGTAAGAGAGTGGCCTAATCTGATGGTAAATCCAGTGGTGGACTCCAGCATGAAATATGCATGTTGTATATAAGCACCATTTTAAATTTGAAGTGAAGTATTACATAGTGAGATTATGTGTACACATATAACAGCTTCTGGATGTGAATTGATGGCTTCCCCCTAGCTGCTTAAGTATTACTTCAATGTATGTGTATGTGTATATGTATCTATTATACAAAAAATCTATTATTTGTAAATAATTATTTAACATGCTCTGAATTTTGACTCATGCTAATGCAGGTAAGAGGCCAAATTCAGTGTGAGAAAAATTCCTTGGTATTCAATAAAATTGCTTCCACTTTCACAAGGGCTGAATTTGGTCCAAAGATTTACAATGAATAGCTTTAGGTTAAAACATCATTACCGTGAAGACACAAATGCCTTTCCCTATTCATTCTGAGTTTTTAATGCAATATCAAAAAGACAACGAGGAGTCCGGTGGCACCTTAACCCAGTTCTTTAGATGCATGGAGTGAAAATTAGAGATGCAGACATTATTATACTGACACATGCAGAGAAGGGAGTAACTTTACCTTTTGCCCATGAAAGCTTATGCCCAAATAAATGTGTTAGTCTTCAAGGTGCCACCAGACTTCCCGTTGTTTTTGTGGATATGGACTAACATGGCTACCCCTCTCATACTTGACACAATGCAATATCAGTTAGTTTACTTGCAAACAGTGATAAAAACAGCAGGGGGGGGGAAATGAAGGCGTCATCTGTCCCTAATTTCTCCCATTTTTCTTAAGCTTGTGTCACTCAAGCTTAACAAACATCTCTTTTTCTTTTATTTCAGTACCTGTACTGGAGGCCAGTGGAGTTGTGTCAGCCGTTCCTGCCCTGGGACTTGCTCCATTGAAGGAGGTTCCCACATCTCCACATTTGATGAGAAACGTTATTCCTTCTTTGGAGATTGTAGCTATATCCTGACAAAGGTAACTATAATTGGGCATTTACTGCCAATGCAACTTAGTATAGGAAGATTCTTTAACTAGAGAGGATGCAACTTAATTAGTGCTACTGGAAGTCTCAACATGGGGCTTGAACCAAAGACCAATGAAATTAATTGGATTCTTTCCAATGACTTCAATGGGCTTTGGAATAGGCCCAGAATAAACATATGCAAAGACTTAATCAGGTAGCTGGATACATTAGGAATGTCTATTTTTTAGGGGCAGGGAGGTTTGCTTATGAATTACATTGCATTTTCCAGACCCCCTCTATATAACCTGCAGATGGCTACTATACATTTTCAAATAAATCTCCTCTGTCCTGTGTTTTGTAATTTTTTCTTTCTGAGTAAAGTTAACCCCCCTTTCTGCCTCCATTGTCACCCTTAATCCAGTTTGCACCCAGTTTGCCTTCCTTGATTAAATGTTCTTCATATCAGAAGCGTCATTTATAGTTCTCATGCAAACTGACTATCAGCTTTCATATTACCCTTTCCCAATATACATGCATAACTGTTCAGTCTCAAAGCAAAAGACTCAGAACTCCTACTCAGGAGTAGGATCTAAAATGTATGTGTGTTTTTTAGATAAATTAATAACTTAGGACTGTGATATGTATGGAATACGGAATGTGAGAATGAATGGGGGTGGTAATGATTATGTACCTGAATAAGAGTCCATCAGAGTCATTGCAAAAGTCAGGCCCTATATACCGCTGTCATTGACTTATATATAATAACTTCTGTAAAAAAAGTAGTAAAGACTTAATATTAAAAATAACACACACAAAGAATTATCTTTCCTCACCTAACAGTTGTGTGCTAGAAATCCTTTTCATGTAAGGTCAAGTTAAATTTTAACTGAAAAGAGAATGCCACAAAAATATCTGTTGCTAATCTAGGAATGTCTGAACATTAAGACTTCTGAAATCTCCTCATGGGTACCTCAAGTATTTAATGCCATGGTCAGCTGATACTTTTCATTGTGTTGCATGTGTTTACGCCAGCTTACTTTGGTGAGTGTAAATGGGTGTGCATATGAGAGAGAGACAAAGAGATGGAATGAGCAAAATTTACAATGACCCAGTTTACCCAGAATCTTATTTGATATTGATCCCTTTTCATTTAATGGGTTTGGTTTTTCTTTTTTCCAGCTCTGTGACAGCGATGCCTTCACTGTTCTAGGAGAAGTCCGCAAATGTGGCCTAACCGACACTGAGACATGCCTGAAAGGTGTAGCCATCAGCATAAGTGGAGGACAAACTGTACGTAGTAAAAACAGATACCCAACCTTTTGCCTGAATGTTTTTAAAATTGATAGTTATTGGGTAGTTAGCTGTGGGTAGGAAGGATGGACTTAAACTGAAGACCAGAGAAAAAATTTAGTGATCTGTAGCTTGCAAAAAGTGTTTAACCATCACCAACTAGACTCACCACAACTTCTGTTCCTGATGCAGTAGGAACTGTGTTCAGACTTATGTTGTGTCCAGATGGAAAAATATTTGAACATGGATGGTCCCTGATCCCAAATCCTGTACCAGTGAACATACATATGTAATGTTTATGGTAGATACACGCACAAAAAAGAACATCACAGCTAAGAAGTCAGCACTGATTTCTGTTCAAATAAGATATAACCTTGATCAAGCAAAAAGAAATCGCAGTGCAGATAATGGAAGTAAAGACGCTGGTAGTTCTCTGGTGTTTACGTTTTATACAGATTTTCTAAATAATTGCTAGTTATAACAACTATAGAAAATAGTATAGTAACAAAAAAAGTTGTGTTGAAAAGTTGATTTTCACTATATCAAGTGTCCGGCCTTTTTCTTCGTCTTGAGCAATACTAGATATGAAATATTTGGAAAGTGCTGAACAGTTCCTAAACCTGCTTGCCGATCACTGTCTTTTTCTTCTTGCCAGATTGTTGTGATCAAACCTTCTGGCAGCGTGTTTGTGAATACGATCTTCACCCAGTTGCCCTTCTCTGCAGGTATGTTCTTTTAGGAGACATCTGTGGCATTCGCGGACGTTGACTTGCTAGCCTAGTGCTTTGCTTCTACTCTCCATTACATTCTTAAGTCAGTTACCCTGCAGGAACCTCTTATTTTTAAAATAATTGTTTTTGCTCATTCAGCATTTTTGAGTTTGGAGATAATCGGCTATTGTTACGTAACCATTAGAGAACATCTTCTATACACACATACACTATCACGCTGATATTTCCAGATCCAAGTAGTACTGTACGAGTAAAAAGCAAATTCTGATATACACTGGGACTACAACTTACTGAGCCATGAAGTTGCCCTATGCCTCTTCTGCCTGTTTTCATGAACATTGTTCATCATTAAAGACTTTCACTCTATCCAGACCTCCTTAGTTTCTTCCCCACATATACAGGAAGTACAAGTACTGTATGTGTATCAAGTATTTCCAGATTGGATCCTAGGACAAAATCATGTTAGGTAATTCTCACAGAGCCAAAGTCTGTTTGGACACAGAAATTCATGTTCTTCAACTTGTTCCAAAGAAATTACCAGCCTGGAGGCGTGTTCTGCCTGCTTGCTGCCTAGAATAGTAATAGACTAACTTTGTACTAGATTTTAGATCCAGTTCAAATTAACTCTCCTTTTTTTCTCCAAGTGAAAGCTTCACACTACATGTAGCAGACACTTAGTATAAAGAGAATCTTTGTAAATAATGGACAGTTGTTTCAATTTTTAATCACATAAAAAATGGATTTATTGTGTTCTTTGTCCATAGCCAATGTCACTATCTTCAGGCCATCATCATTCTTCATCACTGTACAAACAAATTTTGGGCTTCAGCTTCAGCTGCAGCTTGTACCCATCATGCAACTCTTTGTAAACTTAGACCCGTCCCACAAAGGGCAGACATGTGGTAAGTGGACTTATCTAATAAGTGTCTTTCCTACTGTGGAGAAGCACCAGCCAGACTGCTTGTTTGGGTGGGAGACAGGCAGCAGGATCAGAGACAGTCAGAGAGTTAGACTGTGATCAGGAAAGGAAGCACTGCTGAGCTTTTATAAGATTAAGCTTTCTCTCTAGGAGTAAGAAGTAGAAGGGTCACTGAATGCTATTTGTACTTTTATGTTATGTTTACTCTGATCAAATAAAAGTGTAGTGGTGTTTCAGACGCAGAAGCCAAAAGCATAGCCAATCAGTGGGTTTTGAAGAGTTCTGCAGGGCCCCTGAAATAGCGATAGGAAAAGTAGCCAGGTTAGTCTGATATTCAAAGGAAAATGTCCTGAAAGAAAGCTTTCAGAGATACAAAGGTTGTACCAGCAACCCAGAGACATGAGTCTTGAACAAGGTGCATAATCAGGAAGGAGCTCACTCATTGAAATTACTTTTGACCTTGCATGGGAGATTCAAAATCCTTTTGCTTCCCACTAAGGTCTTTGTGGAAACTTCAACAATATCCAAGCAGATGACTTCAAAGCCACAAATGGCATAGTGGAAGGAACAGCAGCCGCTTTTGCCAATACCTGGAAAACCCAGGGTGATTGTCCTGATGTCAAAAACATCTTTGAGAACCCCTGTACACTCAGCATAGAAAATGGTATGTTTGTTATAATAGAAGACTAAACAAATCTGACAAAAATAGGTAGCAGAAATGAATTCAGATTCTAAGTTCCATGTTACAAATAGATGGGTTTAAAAATTAAATCATAAAAGAAGATTAGCTTGAAAAACAAAGCAATTATTTAACTGTAAGAAATATTAACAGGATGTTGCAACTCATTTTAACTCATCCAATCTTGCCTACCCATTTTCTGTCAGACAAGACTGAGGTTTTCTCTTAATAAATAATAATAATACTTAAGACTAATAGAGAATTTTAGAGCCTCACAATAGCCCTGTGAGATAAGAAGTGAAGTGTTAAGATTCCCATTTTGCATATGGGGAAACTGAGTCATTGAAGAGGTTATCATTCCATCCTGTAAGATGCTGAGTGCCATCTTAGAAGGTGTGGTGTGCTCAGAACTTGGCATGTTTGGACTGTATATAACTTGCCCAGTGTCACACAGTGAGTCATGAATCATACTTAGAATTCATTGGTTCAAGGCTCTCAATCTTCTGTTCTAACCAATAAAGAACTTAAGTTTTTAAGGTCCACAAGCCACTCTTTCTGCTGCTAATATGAATTGAGCCATTGGTAATCTACATTGAAAATCTCCTTTTTCAAAACACCAGCTCAAGTTTTACCAGCTTAATCAAAGGCAGCCATTGTGATTTAGCGTCAGTCATTTTATGACACATTCATATTTCTGTACAAAGAGAGTGGGCAATTTTTTGTGTTTGAAGAAATACAGAGCCAAATTCTACTCTTTGTTATTTTTCTGCAAATCCACTGAACACAACGGGCTTACAGTGATGTAACTGGGAAGAGAATTTAACCCATAAAGTAAAACATGAATTCATAGCATTTTCTGTTTTTACAGAAAAATATGCTCAGCACTGGTGTGGATTGCTGACTGATACTCAAGGACCTTTTGCTGAATGCCACTCAACAGTGAATCCAGATGTTTACCACACGGTACTTTGCTAGTTATTTCTTTCACCTTTATAATAGCACCAATAAGAGTCTGATCCCTGAAACCAAGCGCCAGGAGAAACACATACCGAACAGGAGGAGCTGGTGTAATCACCCAAAGTGCTTCTGACAAGTTCATCAGGCTACAATAACGTTTAACTGTAATTTGATTTCATGTAATCTACTCTTTCTCTAAGTGGGCATTTTTCTTTACACTGTCAGGAAGATAAGTTTACTCATTTCACTTTGAATACAACATTGTATTGACTGTAAATATCTGATGTAAATAGTAAAACTATTTTTTCCTCAAATAAAAGGAGGAACATAAAAATATAGCTGCAGGCATCTATTTTACTTCCTTGTAAAGTATTGCATCTTTCTGGCAGGTACTCAGGGTAATTTCCCTTGCAGGGAAGTAATCTAACTTTGTGTGTCTGAAACACTCTTAGATAACTGACTGCAAAGAAAGAAATGCTTAGATTTTTATACTGATATAAACATACAGACATTAATGGGCCAAATTCTGCTGTCAGTTACATTGATGAAAATCCAGAATAAACCAATTGACATACTTCAGATCTACACTGGGGTAAATCAGAGCACCATTTGGTCCAATAGGTTGCAAAGTGAGTACATCAAAGTAGAATTTGGCCCTATAATCCATTATAAGACTAAATAGAGCCAGTGATTTTGACATGTGAATGCAAAAACTTAAAGTGAAATTTCTTTGGATGGGCAGTTCAGTGATTACTAATGAGTCTTATATGTATTCCTAGAACTGTCTGTTTGACACCTGTAACTGTGAAAAGAGTGAGGATTGTATGTGTGCTGCCCTCTCTACCTATGTCAAAGCCTGTGCTGCCAAAGGAGTCCTGTTGAATGGATGGAGGACCAATGTCTGCAGTAAGTTTTAAAACCATTCACTGGTTAAAAATGATCAGCCAGTGGGCCCTTTATACCAGTTTCCAAGAAATCCAGGGCTCTCCCAGTCAAATCTTAAACAAAAGTTTGATGATGTCCTATCAACAATTCTCTTATGGAATCTAAGGGGTATGAGTAATGGGGGGCATCATGAAAGATAAGTAGAAAGTTACTTAAAGAAGATGCTTCATGAGAATCATGCCTACACTGAATGAAAGTCCCAAGGAAATATCAGGGATCATAAGGCTTTGACTGTCGATTTAATATAATTAGGATGCTTCCAGTTTTATTACTTTAATATACTGATGGTGGAAGGAAGAAAATAAACAAACCAAAAAAATAAACTATATAAATTAATATGGGTTAAATTCTCCTCTTGTTTAAACTGGAGAAACCTCATTGACAGCAATGGGGTTCTCTAGTGTACCCATCCGAGATAGTAATGTGGGGGTAAATTTTTTAGCAGAATCCATGTAAATTACATTATTATTGACCTTACTGCAGAATTTCATCCATTCCATTTTAATCTGTGGACATACAGGATCTGTTTGATCATACACAATATATCCAAAATTTGGCATTTATAGCCATCATTAAATAAGCTATGAATGTAACATACTTTATTTTACTCTCTCAAGCCATAACCTCGTGCCCCAAATCCCTGACGTACAGCTACGTTGTCAATTCCTGTCAACCCACTTGCCGATCTTTGAGCGAGCCCGATGTCACATGCAACATCAAGTTCACTCCAGTTGATGGCTGTACCTGCGCAAATGGAACTTACATGGATGAAAATGGCAAATGCGTGCCTGCTACTAGCTGTCCTTGTTATTACAAAGGATCTGTGCTACCTTCTGGAGAGGTTGTTCACGACAATGGTGTCATATGGTAAGAAGTTCTTTAACAAAACCCTGGGGCTGAACGCTGGCAATCATTGAATCATATATAGTTTATGGAGTCTAGTCAAGTCAAATGAGTTTCTTTCCCCGTTTAAGAATTTTCAGTGTGAAAATCACAATTACTCATGAATTTTTAGGATTGTCTTTGTTTAGAAATCTTTCTTTAATCCAGTCAACTAACTCAATTAGCCATGCTTTCTCTCTGAATTTAAAAGGTTTCTTCTAGATTAAAAAAGTCTACCAGTTTGATATTCCCTGTACTTAAAATGAGGAATGCTAGTGAAACGAATAATATTACAGAAGAAACTTTTTAAGTGTAATAATCTATGTCGACAAACTGACTGGGTGGCATTGTCTTAGCATAAGGCACAAGCTTGTTTGTTTTTTGGACAGCTATCGCAGAAATTATATGCAAACAATACACACAATTATGTTGAAAGGACACTTTCTATCTCTGGCCACAAGGTGGCATTTCAGTATTCCAGATTCCATAGGAAAGACTGGCTGTATGGCAAGATAGAAGCAGCTCTCCATGTAACTAACTATGATTTGAAGCAAACATAATTCCCTTCTCTTTGTCACAGCTCTTGCACACATGGAAATCTGGACTGCGTTAGAGTGAAACCAGAACCAGGTATAACTCCTTTAAGCTTTATTTTAATTCCCTCTCACACTTCTGAGTGAACTCAGTTTTATTACAATGATGAAGACAGCAAACATTCGAAACCCAGTAGGGAAATTATAACATCAGAAACTATTTGCATAGCAGTTTTGTAGTAGCGAGTATGTAATTTTTGAAATGCAAAGTACCATTTCTTTATACTGTGGCATAGTGGAAACAAAATATGACAAGAACTCAAGGATCTAATTCAGAGCAAGATAAGTTCTGGTCATAGTGTTACAGATAAAAAAGAAAAGTTCCTTAGGGAGTACATAATACCAGTAATCACTGAATTTCCTAAAAAAGCAAAAATTACTGGATGCCAGTAACTTGATAAATATAGGGTGAGGGGTGTCCTTTATGAATTGTTCTCCAAAAGGCAAATTTCTATGAGACTTCTTAAAAATGAAAGTCAGCAAAAGGAAGCAAACAATAAAGAAAAATAATACAGCTGTTAATATAGTAACAAGAATCAACAAAGAAATGATGGTAAGATGTATTTCTTAACAACTGAAAGGTGGTTCAAAGAACTTATCACATATTTCAGTAGGTATTAGGTAAAACCCAAAAGTATAACATACCACAGACTCTATTCTCCATACAGCAGAAGAAAAAACATTAAGATCCAAATATTCCTCATGTGCCAATGGCAATTTTTTTAATGACATTCATGGCCAGGGCTCTGGCCATACTTCTGGTTCAGACGTTTAATACTACAGCTATTATTAGGTGCTTATCCAAGACGTAGCCCCCAATCCTGCAGTCACTCCTCAAACAAAAAACTCCCACTGGTGTCAGTGGGAGTTTTAACTGAATAAAGACTGCAGGATTTGGCTACAGTTACCATATCTGTGCTTGCAGAGGGGGCAATTAAACATGCAAATAACCAGTTCTGTAACTAACTGGCCATTTGTGCATGCAGTTACATTGCATGTGAAAACTATGCATATGCTGTTCTAAAATCTGTCCCATTAATTACGGCCCAATTATTACAGGATTAACTGAATTGAAATATATTATATAAAGATTCAAATAGATTTTGTTAAGTAATGTGTAACTTAGTTGCAAATTTTCTGTACTAACAATAATGAAGAATTGTATTCCAAGTTTACAACTGAAGGCAATGAGCTCCTATATCTGAGGTCATTTATAATTCTAAACAAAGCCTTATGCTCAGCTCCATGGCTAAAATGATTTCAGCAGAGAGCTAAAATGTGTGACAGAGCAAATGAAGGTTATTTACCAGTAACTGGACCATTGTAACTAGATTGTGTTCCTTGGCTTAACTCTAAAATCAGGGCTCTTTGGAGACATATTCATGACAAATAATTACTGTAGCAATAACTGATAACTTTGTGTTTGATCCCAAATGTCTTATGGCTTTTGTCTCCTGCAGTCTGTGTAGCTCCCATGGTCTACTTTGACTGCAGCAATGTCACTGCAGGCACAATTGGATCCGAGTGCCAGAAGAGCTGTCAGACTCTTGACATGGGATGCGTAAGTCCCAATTCCTTATGCCCACTTGAAAACATTTTCATATCCTGACCAAAATTAAATCTCTCACACTCTGTGCTGTTGTAGTTAAATGTTTCTTTTCCACTGCCATGATTTATCAAGTGATGTTTTCTCTATGGTTCTTACAGTACAGCACACAGTGTGTCTCTGGCTGCGTGTGCCCTAATGATCTAGTGTCAGATGGCAAAGGTGGCTGTGTAGCTGTGGGGGATTGTCCATGTGTTCACAATGAGGCCTCCTACAATCCAGGAGAAACAATCAAAGTCAACTGTAACACCTGGTAGGTATATGTTGAATAGTTATGGTTTTCACAACCCTAAAGGTACATGTCTGTGTCACTTAAACTTGCGAAGAATCTCATTTTGCTGTAGCAGATTGAAGATTTACAGCACACACTCAAGTGGGGCTCATATTCCATGCAACAGAAGGTGATGATAGATATACACATAGCCTGTGCACTAGAATTTGGTTGGCAATGGGATCCTTCACTGCAAGAGGGTTAGTAGTTAGTTTCACATTGGTATCTACTGTGGAAATCTAATATTCAGCATAAAAAAAATCCAGGCTCTCTTCATTCTTTCAAAGCCAAACAAGAATAGTTAGCAAATGAGCAGGACAATGGTGGGCTTTATATGCGCTCATCTCCATTAGAGCTGCACAGGAAAACTTCATACCTGCTCAGTCTATATGCAGTCCCTCAATGGTGCATACATCTCCAAAAATTCTAAAAGGTTTTGAAATCCAAGAGGTTTTTAAATGGCTCTTAATCATATCACCCATTTAATCATAAAATAAATTAATCTTTGGGAATTAATGGGGTCTATGTGCTGTTGGTCCAGGGCTACAATGCATTACTGTTTAGCATGAGTAAGCCCTATTTCCCAGTACCATAGGTTTACTGCAGGGGTAGGCAACCTATGGCACGTGTGCCAAAGGCGGCACACAAGCTGATTTTCAGTGGCACTCACACTGAGTCCTGGCCACCGGTCCGGGGGGCTTTGCATTTTAATTTAATTTTAAATGAAGCTTCTTAAACATTTTTAAAACCTTATTTACTTTACGTACAACAATAGTTTAGTTATATATTATAGACTTATAGAAAGAGACCTTCTGAAAACGTTAAAATATATTACTGGCATGCGAAACCTTAAATTAGAGTGAATAAATGAAGACTCGGCACACCACTTCTGAAAAGTTGCCAACCCCTGGGTTACTGTATTCTGGAGATAAACAAATTCTGAATCAAATTTACATCTGGATATATAAGGAGAAATGAATATGTTAAAGTATTTTTGTTACATTTGGACTTTTTTCTCCCTCCTAGCACTTGTAAAAACAGAATGTGGCAATGCACCAATGAATCTTGCCTGGCAACCTGTTCTGTTTATGGAGATGGTCATTACATTACTTTCGATGGCAAACGCTTCAGCTTTAGTGGAGATTGTGAATACACACTGGTCCAGGTACTGAGCTTCTTTCCTAGGATTATTACACCACTAAAAGTATCTTGTGTTCCTACATGTGGTGACCTTGCTTCACTAACACTAACTATCACTCCTGTTCTCAGGATTACTGTGGTAAGAACAGTACCAGTCTTGGAACCTTCCGAGTTATCACGGAGAACATCCCCTGTGGAACCACTGGGACCACCTGCTCAAAGGCCATTAAAGTCTTCCTAGGGGTGCGTAGCTTCTTTGATAAACTGTGGGGAAGAACATGTGTATCTGGTCTCTGACATGAGCAGGATACACAATAGATTGTCCAAGGTAGATCTCACTGTAAAAATATCCAATCAGACAGCATAACTTTTCCTAGACTTCCAAACTTGCTGCCAGCAATTGCGCTATAGCTTAGGAAGAAATTCTATGAATAATTCAGATAGTTATGGATATATTAAATCTGTTGGCTTTTTAACTGGCTTTTCTTCCTATTTCAGAACTATGAACTGGTACTCAGTGATGGAAAGTTTGAAGTGATAGAGAAGGTCCGTGGAGGGGAAGTGCCATACAAGGTCCGTTACATGGGCATCTACATGGTGATTGACACCGACACTGGGTTGATTCTCATGTGGGATAAGAAAACCAGCATATTCATCAAGCTCAGCCCAGATTTTAAGGTGAGTTTCAGAAGCTGTGTGACTGGGATCAACTCTTATGGATACACTTTGGCGTTATCTCTTGAAGGAGAAAATGGAAGTGCAGTGAAACATAAGTAAGATTGCGACTGCAAGATTGAATGAATTCCTATTGCATATTTTCAGCCTTTTGGTGGTGTCCCAAAATAGATCCTTTAGAGTGACAGAATGTAGTGGAGTGATAGGCTGCTTCTAAATACATCATTCATGTCCACAAATTACATAATGATTTCATAACTAACTAGTAGCAGAACACTCATTAAAGGTAATTACTAAGGTATATTCAAAATTAAATAAAAATAGTTAATTCATTGTTGTTTTTTAAAAAAAAATCCTAAGAACAAAATTATGTGTCTACTTTACTCCTTTCTTCAGACAGGATTCAGTACAATAAAAAAAAGGCTACATTTTTGGGTAAAGGCATCTTCAGGGAAAAGTGTGAGGCTGTCACTGAAGACCCAAAGTCTACATTAAATCTGAAAAGTCAGAGTTTCAGTTAATCACAGATGCTGGCAAACACATTTTATTAGCACTCATCAGTTTGTTTGTTTCTCTATGCAGGGTCAGGTCTGTGGCCTGTGTGGGAACTATGACGGCAATGGCATTAATGACTTTACCACCAGAAGTCAGTCTGTGGTAGGAGATGTGCTGGAGTTTGGAAACAGCTGGAAGGTGTCTCCTACTTGCCCAGATGCCAAGAGCAACAAGGATCCTTGCCGTGCAAACCCTTACAGGAACTCTTGGGCCCAGAAGCAGTGCAGCATAATCAACAGCAAAGTATTCTCTGCCTGTCACTCTCAGGTATAGCAAATCCTCAGGTGGAATCCTTCTAAGCAGGAACTATATTATATACAGAGTACTTTAGTTATGCACATTGCATTGCCACTCCCTGCACTAAACATAAGGATGCGCTACCTGTTTTTTAATGTATATGTACATTTGATTGTGGAAGAAGCATCATGGGCTTGATTTGGTTCCACACTGAAGTCAATGGAAAGATTTGACTTCAATGGGAGCTGGATCAGGTCCTTTAAGACCAAACTGGACTTATAGCTAATTCCAGGAGGACTACAGAGAAATTTCACTGAGATTCATTTTCTCTTTTTGCCAAGTAAGCTGGTACATCAAAGAAATACGTGACACTTGTACAGATGTCATCAGATAATCCTTTTTATATGGGACAATCACAGGATGTGTTATTCTGTCCAGCAGGATTAGCTTCTAATAATACATTTAATTGATAACAGGACGATTGTTGTGATAGGATGTACTAATCTAATTATATTATTTTTTCCAATTAACTTGTAATATTCCACAGCTGTTAGGGTAGTCACTTCTCTTATGATTACTAATGCTAGGCATGTCCTACACTTGATGTCTGCACTTGAGTTTATAAAGAAAAAGTCTTGTAATTCCCCCCCCCCCCCAACTTAGACTCTTTTTTCCCCAAAATCATAGTTTATTCTGCATGTAGTTCCATTGCTATAGGAAATGATGTTACATGAGAAAAAGAAAAGAAGGGCATCCATTTCAAACATTTGACTGAAATTTTAGGAGGAGAGGGAATTGCTATTGCAAAGCAAGATGACAAGTGCATGGAACAAAAATTAAATGTCATGTATTCTTTTTCTAACAGGTTGAACCAAATGAATATTATGAAGCATGTGTGACTGATGCATGTGCCTGTGACACTGGGGGAGATTGTGAATGTTTCTGTACAGCGGTAGCTTCATATGCTCAAGCATGTAATGAGGCTGGCATTTGTGTTGCATGGAGAACCCCATCTATCTGTCGTGAGTATTACCCCATAACTTCATGGAGGGAAAGGGAGAAATAAAGAACGAGAAGGAAAAAAAAACATAGGAAGAAATGAAGAGGAGTATAGTACTGTTCCTGAGATGCACTACAATCTGGAAAATAGCAAAATAGCCCAAAGCAAACAGTAAATTATCAATAGAACTATCTACAAAACTTCCTTTTCCAATCTCTCCACACATCTCCAATTGTAGATATGATTAAAATAAAACTGTGCCCTAGTGATTGTATTAGTTGTTAAATTACTGTATTATCTAGTTACATAGATAGATAGATAGATAATAGATGTTTTCTGTCACAGTGTAAGTAAATAGTAAATAGCAATGCATAGTAGCAGCTGAAAATTGTACGTTCCAGTTAATTGAGTTTTATGCTTTCTATCAGTGTCTTGTAGAGGCTTTTTAACATCACTGAACTCAATACAACTGTAGAAGTAAGATAATCATATTGAATTAGAAACAGGATAACTACTGTTCACTACTTGCAGAATTATGCTGGTGTTATGGGATTTGTACACAACATATGGATAGCTATGAAGCACTTTAGAAACATTTTGTTACATGTAATATTTTCACTCATTTTGCCCTCTTCCAGCTCTGTTCTGTGATTACTACAACCCGCAAGGAGAATGTGAGTGGCACTACAAGCCTTGTGGGTCCCCTTGTATGAAGACCTGCAGGAACCCAAGTGGAAAATGCCTTCATGAGTTACAAGGCTTGGAAGGTAAAATGCATTATATATATCTCACTGTACTTATAAAAGCTAATTAAAAATTCCTAAACTAAAATTCCTTCTTCTCAATATATTTAATATTTTTATTAGAAAGTACAAGCCAGATTAGTGATTATGGAGTTTTCTGAATTGTGTGTAATTCTCTAAAGAGGTCATGATCTTCTTTGGGATTAAAATCCAAATCATTGCATTTAAACTCTGAGAGAAATTTATGCTATGGCAGCAATATGCATCACGTCACTCAGGGTGAAATTCCACCCCTCAAAAAGAAATCAATGCAGGGTTTAGATAGTTGTCTAGAGACACCCGCAGTGTAAGGGCAGGTCTACACTACGGGGGAAAATCGATATAAGATACGCAACTTCAGCTACGTGAATAACGTAGCTGAAGTCGAAGTATCTTAAATCAATTTACCTACCGTCCTCATGGCGCGGGATCGATGTCCGCGGCTCCCCATGTCGACTCCGCTACCGCCGTTCGGGTTGGTGGAGTTACGGAGTCGACAGGAGTGCGTTCGGGGATCGATATATCGTGTCTAGATGAGACGCGATATATCGATCCCCGAGAAATCGATTGCTACCCGCCGATACGGCGGGTAGTGAAAACGTACCCTAAGAGATCCAGTGTCAACATAACTCTCTTTGTTACTGCAGGCTGCTATCCAAAGTGTCCAGAGAACAAGCCCTATTTTGATGAAGATGATATGGAGTGTGTTGATAAGTGTGGCTGTTACGATACCAAGGGAAAATATTACAAGCCAGGAACACCCATTCGTTCAGAAGAGAACTGTCAATCATGGTAAGCTTAGCTGTATGAGGATTTTAGGAGGATCCTAAAATGTACTAGTCATTAAACTCCATTGTTTGCTAACAGGAATTGGTCTTGTGCCTACTGTGCATAAATTACTAATGAGTACATAAACCACTTTTATTTCTGGGACTGGGAAGGGAAAGAATCATGATCTGAAATTCTTTCTTTTGGAGTGATTTGCTTGAAGCATATTTCTCTGTTTTATTGCACATTCTGTATTATCTTTAAAAAAAGACCTTTTTTGTACTGCATTTAGGAAACAAATTGACAAGGTACTATTGAAATCATTATCTAAAATTGCTCTATAGCTTAATTCTGTTCATTTGTTTTTGCTATTGTCCTGGCATGTATCTGTCTAGAAAAGTCCTTCAGTATTTTTATGTTTTATTTTTTGTAACTGATTTCGTTACACAGATATTTACTTAGGGACATATTCTGATATGCTTCTCATGCTGAATAGCAAGTTACTCCACAAAGTCAATAGGACTACTTGCGGAGTACAGTGTTAGTCTGTGTGAACAAAGGTAACTGAATTTAACCCTTAATTAGTAAGTGAGAAATCCCTATCTTTGTGCACAGCCTGAGTAAACTGACTGTGTTCTCACAGAGGCGTACCATCGAGGTCTGAGGAGAGGGAATCCTCCTCACTAGGCTGCAGAGCAGCTAAAGAAACTCTCTGGCAGCTATTTCAACCTAAAAGCAACAGTAATTCCTCCACCACCATCCACTGGGGGGAAGTGGTCAGTGGATCCCTTCCTGCTGCCTCCAAAACCTTCTTCTGTGGCATCATGGAAGGGATGCAGTGCAGGGTATTGTTAGTAGGCACAGATGGTGTTACAAATCCTGTCTGCAGATTGAAAGGAGCCTGCCCATCCTGTCTTTCTGCAGCAAAAGTGCACCGGTTTGAGAGCTCAGGGCCCTCCTATCACAGGATGGATGAGAACATGACTTGGAGAAAGACTAGGTCTTTTTGAGCTTACCCACACAACTTTTCTCCATGAACTTCATTTTGTTCCTTGGGATATAAATGCAACAGAAACAGTTAAAACAGTAAAATGTATGTGGTTATCCTTTATGCATCTTCAGTCCCATATTTCTTTTCTCTTTTTCCCCCCCCAGTGAATGCACAATGAATGGCATTAAGTGTGAATATGATGAAGATGGTATGTTGACAAAGCAGCTTTTATCGGAACATAAAATTTTTGGAACAATCCATTCCATATTACAGGAAATCTAATGATGACATTCTCCTTTGGTTTACAGAATGCCACTGCACATATGATGGAAAGCAATATGAGTATGAGGATGTCATCTACAACACTACAGATGGTATTGGCGGGTGTATCATTGCAACTTGTGGTCACAATGGAACAATTGATAGAAAAGTCTATGCATGTTCTACACCCTTAACCACAACACCATTTTCATTTTCCTCTTCAACACCTATATCCACCACTACAGGTATATTTTTAATGAATACATGAGCTCACTGTACTCTTACTTGCTGTTGAGTGAAATTTACCTACCAAGCCATGCTTATAACTCTAACAAATGGATCAGAAACTCAAAAACTAATAAGACCTATTTTTATTTGCATTTTGTATATTTTATATAGTTTTGGTCATAGCTAGAAAACAAATTAAAACATGAAAATATAGAAAATAAAACCACCGGGCATGATTTTGATATTATCTTTGCTCAAATTCAGACAGATTCATTAGAAAACAATCCCATGGGTATTTTATAAACTGTTGTAGTAACTGATTCTATACCATTCTTTTTAAACTGCTATATAGAAAATTTCCACAGCTAGTAATCTGCACAGTCATAGAATCATTCCCTATTATTCATTTATTAAATTGCAGAATGACTAATTTCTCCTAAAATCCCAGTCAGTATCATAGTATTTTGAAAATGCAGTTAGTAAATGGATAGCTCAGACTGCAATACTGAGATACTATGTGTTTCACCTCTAGATCTCTGGTTCAATCTGTCCCAGATTGGTAATGCCTGAAAGTCATGACCATCTGATGGCTGTTTGGTAGCACACATGAGATTAGTTAATCATTTTAGTATAGTTCTTAGTGCTACATCACAGAAACTGCCAGCATAGTTGGCATTAACTGGCAACTTTTCAGAAGTTTCAGAGAGGCCTGCATTGAATCAGCAAGGAGCATGAACTACTCTCTCCACCCAAGAGATGGTCCCTTACAAACAGACTTGAAGCACATTAGGGCAGCATAAGGAAACTTATACCCCTGATTCAACCCTGCAGTAATTGTTCTATGAACAAATAGAGAGGAGTGCAAGCAATGTGACATGTTGATGAGCAGTAAATTTATATAACAAATAAATTAAGTGCATATGCAGCCTATTCCAAAGCTCACTGAATTCAACTATGTCTTTCCATAGCTTTCCATAGCTTCAGTGGGCTTTGGGTCAGGGCCTTAATGTTCATGAGAAGGTGCAAACATGCTGCACAACATGGAAAATTTTATGCAAAGATGTTTTTCCCCAAGTGTGCGAATTATGCATGTGTAATTTAGGCAACTGTTTTTGAAATTTTCATAATTACTTTTTATCCTAGCACATCACAAGAAATAATGGACATGCCCTTGGAAATGATAAATCCAGGCATACCAGCAAATTCATATGTTGCAATTATTTTCATTATTTGAATGGATATTTATTATAATTTAACTAGCCTAATAAATGGATATATTTTTGAGCTCAATATACTAGCTCATGCCCTTTGTCAAGTGCCTAGACAAGCCCCTCTTCCTACAGCTGATAGCTCACATCACGCTCAGTCTATTTGGTATAATAGAAAGGAGAATATTTGCTTGAATTTCTTACTATTCTTCATTTAAAATTGAAGGTTTTGTACTAAATTTTCATTCTTTTTGGTTTTTAACCACAGTGACACCAACTACATCAGTCTGTGTTCGTGAAGTATGCCAGTGGTCACAATGGTATGATGTGAGCTATCCAGGGTCTGGGATCAACGGTGGAGATTTCAACACATTTGATCATTTAAGAGCCAAAGGATACAAAGTCTGCAAAGCTCCAAAGGCTGTTGAATGCAGATCTGAGAAGTTCCCTAACACACCATTAAGTGAACTAGAGCAAAAAGTAGAATGTAGTACAACAATGGGACTAACATGTTATAATAAGGATCAGCATCAAATGATCTGCGACAACTTCCAGATAAAAATCTTATGCTGTACCTTTGTACCATGTGAATATACAACTCCTGCTACCACAACACCTGTGGAGACTACAACACCCATCACAAAAACAACCACTCCAGAAACTACTGTAACCAGTATATCTTCAACAACTACAGCACTACCTACCACCACAGAACCTAAAACAACTATTCTTTCAACAAGTACCATGACCTCCAAAACTCCTTCAACAACTCAAGTCACAGAAACAACGAGTGTGTCAACTTCAACTCTTGGAACCACAGCTCCATCAACAACAATCCCTGAAACAACTGCTAGCCCTTCAACAGAAACTGTATATACTACAGGAGAAATCACATCCATAACACCTTGTAAACCAAAATGCAAATGGTCTGAATGGTATGATGTCCATTTTCCCAGCCTGGACAATAAAGGAGATTCTGAAACATATGATGATATTAGAGCAGCAGGAAAAGTGATCTGCAGCAAACCTGAAAATATAGAATGTCGAGCCGAGAAATTCCCAGAAAAATCAATTGATAACATTGACCAAATTGTCCAGTGCAATGTATCCTTTGGACTTGTCTGCAGGAATGAAGATCAGGAAGGAGTGCTCCAAATGTGTTATAACTATCAAATAAAAGTATTGTGCTGTGATGATTGCCCATCCACATCCACTACTACAGAAACAACAACAACTGCAGGCACACCCATTGTTTCAACAGAAACTTCCACCCAGACTCCTACAACTACAGAAACTACAACTTCAACCATAAGAACTACACCTTCAACCACCACCACAAAAGAAACCACAACCAAAGAAGTTAAACCAACTACTCCTTTAACAACCACCCCTATCGAAACTCCAACAATCACAACTACACCTTTCACTACCACAACCACAGAAACTACAACTACTCCAGGCACACCCATTGTTTCAACAGAAACTTCCACCCAGACTCCTACAACTACAGAAACTACAACTTCAACCACAAGAACTACACCTTCAACCACCACCACAACAGAAACCACAACCAAAGAAGTTAAAACAACTACTCCTTTAACAACCACGCCTATCAAAACTACAACAATCACAACTACACCTTTCACTACCACAACCACAGAAACTACAACTACTCCAGGTACACCCATTGTTTCAACAGAAACTTCCACACTGACTCCTACAACTACAGAAACTACATCAACAGTAGGAACTACACAGTCATCCACCACCAGCATAGAAACTACAACAGTCACAACTACACCTTTCACTGTCACAACCACACAAACTACAACAACCACAGGTACTACAACCATGACAACTCCTCAAACTACTACTACAATATCAGCCACTACTCCAATAATCTCAACACCAATTCCAGACACTTTTACTACTACAGCTACTTCACCAACCAATACTCAAACCACCACCACCGAGTTTACCACAATAGTAAATAAAACCACTACACCAACAACTACTGAAACTACCATGGCTGCAACTGCTACACCTATTTCAACAACAAAACCTACATCATCAATAACAGCAACAACTACTCCAGCAATAACCACAATCTCAGAAACTACAACAGCTGTGACAACTGTTTCTCTAACAACTGCTGGTTGTATTAAAGAACTATGTGAATGGTCACAATGGTATGATATAAGTTACCCAGGGTCTGCTATCAATGATGGAGATTTCGATACATTTAAGAATATAAGAGCCAAAGGATACAAAGTATGCAAAGCTCCAAAGGCTGTGGAATGCAGAGCAGAAAGATTCCCTAACACACCATTGAATGAGCTGGAGCAAAATGTAATATGCAGTAAAACAAAAGGGCTGATATGTTATAACAAGGATCAACTTCCACCAATCTGCTATAATTACCAGATCAAAATTGAATGTTGCCAAAACGTAATTGTATCATGCCCACCAACCACCCCAGCCACTACCCCAATTGTAACAACCACCCCAACCATTACCCCTATAGGAACAACCACCCCAGCCACTACCCCAATTGTAACAACCACCCCAACCATTACCTATATAGGAACAACCACCCCAGCCACTACCCCAACTGTAACAACTACCCCAGCCACTACCCCAACTGTAACAACTACCCCAGCCACTACCCCAGTTGTAACAACAACAACAACAACAATGCTAACAACCACCCCAAACAATACCCCAATAGGAACAACCACTCCAACCACTACCCCAATGGTAAAAACGACTCCAACAACTACAACGACAGTAGCAACCATCACAACAATATTAACAACCACCCCAATCACTACCACAATAGAAACAACCACCCCAGCCACTACCCCAATAGTAAAAACCACCCCAGCCACAACAACGACAGTAACAACCACCCCAGCCACAACAATGACAGTAACAACCAGGACAACAGCAACCACAAAAAACATTATTACCCATATAAGGACAACTAATACACCTCGAACCGAACCTGTACAAATAGAAACGACTAAAGGAACACCAAGTACAACTAAAGAAACCACACAGGTGACTAAAACAACACAAGAAAGAACTCCAGTCACAACAACATCAACCATCTCCACAACACTGCCAACTACCACCTCCGTAGAAACCACAACTAGTGAAGCAACCCAAAGCACAACCACAACAGGTACCACCACTCTGCCTACCACAGAAATCCCCACAACATCAGCAATACCCACAACTCCAAGAACAACCACTTCCTCAACTACAAGTTGTCAACCAACATGCACATGGTCCAAATGGTTTGATGTCGATTTTCCCTCTTCTGGACCTAAAGAAGGAGACATTGAAACCTATAACAACATAAGGGCAGCAGGAGGGAAAATCTGCAAAAAGCCTGAAAATATTGAGTGTAGGGCAGAAAACCACCCAGACATAAGCATCGATGAGGTTGGTCAAATTGTGCAGTGCGATGTCAATTTTGGGCTGATGTGCAAAAATGAGGATCAAATCGGTAAATTTAAAATGTGTTTGAATTACGAGGTACGTGTTTTGTGCTGTGAAGAAAACCTTACCTGCCCAACCACAACCAGAAGTATTGCAACCACAACTATACGTACACCACCAACTACAGTCACAAAAACCACCATTGAAGTCACAACTTCTACTAAACCACCAGGCACAGAAACACCAGGGACAACCACGGCTGAAACACCTCCAATCACTACACCTAAAACAACAACCAGAAGCACAACGGGCACCACCTCTCTGCCTACCAAAGAAATCACCACAACGTCAACGATCTCCACAACACTGCCAACTACCACCTCCGTAGAAACCACAACTAGTGAAGCAACCCAAAGCACAACCACAACAGGTACCACCACTCTGCCTACCACAGAAATCCCCACAACATCAGCAATACCCACAACTCCAAGAACAACCACTTCCTCAACTACAAGTTGTCAACCAACATGCACATGGTCCAAATGGTTTGATGTCGATTTTCCCTCTTCTGGACCTAAAGAAGGAGACATTGAAACCTATAATAACATAAGGGCTGCAGGAGAGATAATCTGCGGAAAGCCTGAAAATATTGAGTGTAGGGCAGAAAACCACCCAGACATAAGCATCGATGAGGTTGGTCAAATTGTGCAGTGCGATGTCAATTTTGGGCTGATGTGCAAAAATGAGGATCAAATCGGTAAATTTAAAATGTGTTTGAATTACGAGGTACGTGTTTTGTGCTGTGAAGAAAACCTTAACTGCCCAACCACAACCAGAAGTATTGCAACCACAACTATACGTACACCACCAACTACAGTCACAAAAACCACCATTGAAGTCACAACTTCTACTAAACCACCAGGCACAGAAACACCAGGGACAACCACGGCTGAAACACCTCCAATCACTACACCTAAAACAACAACCAGAAGCACAACGGGTACCACCTCTCTGCCTACTAAAGAAATCACCACAACGTCAACGATCTCCACAACACTGCCAACTACCACCTCTGTAGAAACCACAACTAGTGAAGCAACCCAAAGCACAACCACAACAGGTACCACCACTCTGCCTACCACAGAAATCCCCACAACATCACCAATACCCACAACTCCAAGAACAACCACTTCCTCAACTACAAGTTGTCAACCAACATGCACATGGTCCAAATGGTTTGATGTCGATTTTCCCTCTTCTGGACCTAAAGAAGGAGACATTGAAACCTATAACAACATAAGGGCAGCAGGAGGGAAAATCTGCAAAAAGCCTGAAAATATTGAGTGTAGGGCAGAAAACCACCCAGACATAAGCATCGATGAGGTTGGTCAAATTGTGCAGTGCGATGTCAATTTTGGGCTGATGTGCAAAAATGAGGATCAAATCGGTAAATTTAAAATGTGTTTGAATTACGAGGTACGTGTTTTGTGCTGTGAAGAAAACCTTAACTGCCCAACCACAACCAGAAGTATTGCAACCACAACTATACGTACACCACCAACTACAGTCACAAAAACCACCATTGAAGTCACAACTTCTACTAAACCACCAGGCACAGAAACACCAGGGACAACCACGACTGAAACACCTCCAATCACTACACCTAAAACAACAACCAGAAGCACAACGGGCACCACCTCTCTGCCTACCAAAGAAATCACCACAACGTCAACGATCTCCACAACACTGCCAACTACCACCTCCGTAGAAACCACAACTAGTGAAGCAACCCAAAGCACAACCACAACAGGTACCACCACTCTGCCTACCACAGAAATCCCCACAACATCAGCAATACCCACAACTCCAAGAACAACCACTTCCTCAACTACAAGTTGTCAACCAACATGCACATGGTCCAAATGGTTTGATGTCGATTTTCCCTCTTCTGGACCTAAAGAAGGAGACATTGAAACCTATAATAACATAAGGGCTGCAGGAGAGATAATCTGCGGAAAGCCTGAAAATATTGAGTGTAGGGCAGAAAACCACCCAGACATAAGCATCGATGAGGTTGGTCAAATTGTGCAGTGCGATGTCAATTTTGGGCTGATGTGCAAAAATGAGGATCAAATCGGTAAATTTAAAATGTGTTTGAATTACGAGGTACGTGTTTTGTGCTGTGAAGAAAACCTTAACTGCCCAACCACAACCAGAAGTATTGCAACCACAACTATACGTACACCACCAACTACAGTCACAAAAACCACCATTGAAGTCACAACTTCTACTAAACCACCAGGCACAGAAACACCAGGGACAACCACGGCTGAAACACCTCCAATCACTACACCTAAAACAACAACCAGAAGCACAACGGGCACCACCTCTCTGCCTACCAAAGAAATCACCACAACGTCAACGATCTCCACAACACTGCCAACTACCACCTCCGTAGAAACCACAACTAGTGAAGCAACCCAAAGCACAACCACAACAGGTACCACCACTCTGCCTACCACAGAAATCCCCACAACATCACCAATACCCACAACTCCAAGAACAACCACTTCCTCAACTACAAGTTGTCAACCAACATGCACATGGTCCAAATGGTTTGATGTCGATTTTCCCTCTTCTGGACCTAAAGAAGGAGACATTGAAACCTATAATAACATAAGGGCTGCAGGAGAGATAATCTGCGGAAAGCCTGAAAATATTGAGTGTAGGGCAGAAAACCACCCAGACATAAGCATCGATGAGGTTGGTCAAATTGTGCAGTGCGATGTCAATTTTGGGCTGATGTGCAAAAATGAGGATCAAATCGGTAAATTTAAAATGTGTTTGAATTACGAGGTACGTGTTTTGTGCTGTGAAGAAAACCTTAACTGCCCAACCACAACCAGAAGTATTGCAACCACAACTATACGTACACCACCAACTACAGTCACAAAAACCACCATTGAAGTCACAACTTCTACTAAACCACCAGGCACAGAAACACCAGGGACAACCACGGCTGAAACACCTCCAATCACTACACCTAAAACAACAACCAGAAGCACAACGGGTACCACCTCTCTGCCTACCAAAGAAATCACCACAACGTCAACGATCTCCACAACACTGCCAACTACCACCTCCGTAGAAACCACAACTAGTGAAGCAACCCAAAGCACAACCACAACAGGTACCACCACTCTGCCTACCACAGAAATCCCCACAACATCACCAATACCCACAACTCCAAGAACAACCACTTCCTCAACTACAAGTTGTCAACCAACATGCACATGGTCCAAATGGTTTGATGTCGATTTTCCCTCTTCTGGACCTAAAGAAGGAGACATTGAAACCTATAATAACATAAGGGCTGCAGGAGAGATAATCTGCGGAAAGCCTGAAAATATTGAGTGTAGGGCAGAAAACCACCCAGACATAAGCATCGATGAGGTTGGTCAAATTGTGCAGTGCGATGTCAATTTTGGGCTGATGTGCAAAAATGAGGATCAAATCGGTAAATTTAAAATGTGTTTGAATTACGAGGTACGTGTTTTGTGCTGTGAAGAAAACCTTAACTGCCCAACCACAACCAGAAGTATTGCAACCACAACTATACGTACACCACCAACTACAGTCACAAAAACCACCATTGAAGTCACAACTTCTACTAAACCACCAGGCACAGAAACACCAGGGACAACCACGGCTGAAACACCTCCAATCACTACACCTAAAACAACAACCAGAAGCACAACGGGCACCACCTCTCTGCCTACCAAAGAAATCACCACAACGTCAACGATCTCCACAACACTGCCAACTACCACCTCCGTAGAAACCACAACTAGTGAAGCAACCCAAAGCACAACCACAACAGGTACCACCACTCTGCCTACCACAGAAATCCCCACAACATCACCAATACCCACAACTCCAAGAACAACCACTTCCTCAACTACAAGTTGTCAACCAACATGCACATGGTCCAAATGGTTTGATGTCGATTTTCCCTCTTCTGGACCTAAAGAAGGAGACATTGAAACCTATAACAACATAAGGGCAGGAGGGAAAATCTGCAAAAAGCCTGAAAATATTGAGTGTAGGGCAGAAAACCACCCAGACATAAGCATCGATGAGGTTGGTCAAATTGTGCAGTGCGATGTCAATTTTGGGCTGATGTGCAAAAATGAGGATCAAATCGGTAAATTTAAAATGTGTTTGAATTACGAGGTACGTGTTTTGTGCTGTGAAGAAAACCTTAACTGCCCAACCACAACCAGAAGTATTGCAACCACAACTATACGTACACCACCAACTACAGTCACAAAAACCACCATTGAAGTCACAACTTCTACTAAACCACCAGGCACAGAAACACCAGGGACAACCACGGCTGAAACACCTCCAATCACTACACCTAAAACAACAACCAGAAGCACAACGGGCACCACCTCTCTGCCTACCAAAGAAATCACCACAACGTCAACGATCTCCACAACACTGCCAACTACCACCTCCGTAGAAACCACAACTAGTGAAGCAACCCAAAGCACAACCACAACAGGTACCACCACTCTGCCTACCACAGAAATCCCCACAACATCAGCAATACCCACAACTCCAAGAACAACCACTTCCTCAACTACAAGTTGTCAACCAACATGCACATGGTCCAAATGGTTTGATGTCGATTTTCCCTCTTCTGGACCTAAAGAAGGAGACATTGAAACCTATAATAACATAAGGGCTGCAGGAGAGATAATCTGCGGAAAGCCTGAAAATATTGAGTGTAGGGCAGAAAACCACCCAGACATAAGCATCGATGAGGTTGGTCAAATTGTGCAGTGCGATGTCAATTTTGGGCTGATGTGCAAAAATGAGGATCAAATCGGTAAATTTAAAATGTGTTTGAATTACGAGGTACGTGTTTTGTGCTGTGAAGAAAACCTTAACTGCCCAACCACAACCAGAAGTATTGCAACCACAACTATACGTACACCACCAACTACAGTCACAAAAACCACCATTGAAGTCACAACTTCTACTAAACCACCAGGCACAGAAACACCAGGGACAACCACGGCTGAAACACCTCCAATCACTACACCTAAAACAACAACCAGAAGCACAACGGGCACCACCTCTCTGCCTACCAAAGAAATCACCACAACGTCAACGATCTCCACAACACTGCCAACTACCACCTCCGTAGAAACCACAACTAGTGAAGCAACCCAAAGCACAACCACAACAGGTACCACCACTCTGCCTACCACAGAAATCCCCACAACATCAGCAATACCCACAACTCCAAGAACAACCGCTTCCTCAACTACAAGTTGTCAACCAACATGCACATGGTCCAAATGGTTTGATGTCGATTTTCCCTCTTCTGGACCTAAAGAAGGAGACATTGAAACCTATAATAACATAAGGGCAGCAGGAGAGAAAATCTGCGGAAAGCCTGAAAATATTGAGTGTAGGGCAGAAAACCACCCAGACATAAGCATCGATGAGGTTGGTCAAATTGTGCAGTGCGATGTCAATTTTGGGCTGATGTGCAAAAATGAGGATCAAATCGGTAAATTTAAAATGTGTTTGAATTACGAGGTACGTGTTTTGTGCTGTGAAGAAAACCTTAACTGCCCAACCACAACCAGAAGTATTGCAACCACAACTATACGTACACCACCAACTACAGTCACAAAAACCACCATTGAAGTCACAACTTCTACTAAACCACCAGGCACAGAAACACCAGGGACAACCACGGCTGAAACACCTCCAATCACTACACCTAAAACAACAACCAGAAGCACAACGGGCACCACCTCTCTGCCTACCAAAGAAATCACCACAACGTCAACGATCTCCACAACACTGCCAACTACCACCTCCGTAGAAACCACAACTAGTGAAACAACCCAAAGCACAACCACAACAGGTACCACCACTCTGCCTACCACAGAAATCCCCACAACATCAGCAATACCCACAACTCCAAGAACAACCACTTCCTCAACTACAAGTTGTCAACCAACATGCACATGGTCCAAATGGTTTGATGTCGATTTTCCCTCTTCTGGACCTAAAGAAGGAGACATTGAAACCTATAACAACATAAGGGCAGCAGGAGGGAAAATCTGCAAAAAGCCTGAAAATATTGAGTGTAGGGCAGAAAACCACCCAGACATAAGCATCAATGAGGTTGGTCAAATTGTGCAGTGCGATGTCAATTTTGGGCTGATGTGCAAAAATGAGGATCAAATCGGTAAATTTAAAATGTGTTTGAATTACGAGGTACGTGTTTTGTGCTGTGAAGAAAACCTTACCTGCCCAACCACAACCAGAAGTATTGCAACCACAACTATACGTACACCACCAACTACAGTCACAAAAACCACCATTGAAGTCACAACTTCTACTAAACCACCAGGCACAGAAACACCAGGGACAACCACGACTGAAACACCTCCAATCACTACACCTAAAACAACAACCAGAAGCACAACGGGCACCACCTCTCTGCCTACCAAAGAAATCACCACAATGTCAACGATCTCCACAACACTGCCAACTACCACCTCCGTAGAAACCACAACTAGTGAAGCAACCCAAAGCACAACCACAACAGGTACCACCACTCTGCCTACCACAGAAATCCCCACAACATCAGCAATACCCACAACTCCAAGAACAACCACTTCCTCAACTACAAGTTGTCAACCAACTTGCACATGGTCCAAATGGTTTGATGTCGATTTTCCCTCTTCTGGACCTAAAGAAGGAGACATTGAAACCTATAACAACATAAGGGCAGCAGGAGGGAAAATCTGCAAAAAGCCTGAAAATATTGAGTGTAGGGCAGAAAACCACCCAGACATAAGCATCAATGAGGTTGGTCAAATTGTGCAGTGCGATGTCAATTTTGGGCTGATGTGCAAAAATGAGGATCAAATCGGTAAATTTAAAATGTGTTTGAATTACGAGGTACGTGTTTTGTGCTGTGAAGAAAACCTTACCTGCCCAACCACAACCAGAAGTATTGCAACCACAACTATACGTACACCACCAACTACAGTCACAAAAACCACCATTGAAGTCACAACTTCTACTAAACCACCAGGCACAGAAACACCAGAGTCTACCACTGCTGAAATACCTCCAGTCACTACGCCCACACAAGTAACCACTCCAATTATTTCAAGTACACAAACAGGAACAACAGAAGTAACCATGAGAACTACTCACTGCTTTTGCCAAATTGAGGATGCTGTTTATGCATCTGGTAAGTCTTTAACAATTCATTAGAATATATTTAAAACAGATTTTTACATCATTTTTAGGAGATATTTTAATTACAGTACAGATTGGAATTATATTAAAATTTGACAGTCAAATTGAACTAATGCAGATTTTTCAATGATTATTTCATGTTTTCTCTTTGTATTTTGTATTTTGTGTATTCTAATGGTTGTTTTTTATAGGTGAAATGATTTACAATGAAATAGACAAGGATGGATGTAATTTTTATGCCATTTGTAGTAAAACGTGTTCAGTGGAGCGATTTAAGGGACCATGTAAATCAACAACTCCAGCAACAACAACTACACCTACACCTACAACTTCAACATCTATACCAACTATGACTCCCACTACAACAGTTAGTTCAACCACTAAAATTGAGTGTCCTGATGCTAAACCGCCCAGAAAGGTATCAGTCTCTTATCTTGTACAGTCTTGAAAATACCTTTAATATTAATGGGACTTGCAGGAAAGGACATTATAAATTATTCAAAACTGAAAGACTGCATATTTTTTTAAACAATTCTTCTGGTAGAGAATGTGCAAAATTGGTATAAAACTCTTGTATGCTAGTCTGAATATTACCAGTTAACTTGTGCAACCTGGTATCTGCAAATTTCGAAGAGAATTAATCTTCCAAAATATTTTTATTGCAAATGAAGCGGAGAGCTATTTATTCTCTCCATTCAGTAATGGCCAATCTTGCCTCTTGCCTCTTACTCCTGGGTATGATAGCTCTACACTGGACTGAGAAATCTTGAGTATGCTAAAGATAGTGTGGAAAACTCTGTGTCTCTGGGCCTACTCTACATTGTAACCCACAGAGATGCTTTCGGTGTGGTAATCTCCCTTTTGCCTTGACCAACATCCCTTTGCATAACCCAAGCTCTCAGTCTTTCTCATGATGGCCTTTGGCGGTAGTATCATACACGTTGCAAGGGCAAAGGGGCAATATGATTCCTCTGGGTTAAAAGACACCTTCAAAAATTACCTCTACAGCCTTGGTATAGGTGGGAGTTTCAGGGAGGATGTCACTTCCTCCCCACTCTGATCATCACTGGGGAGAGATCTCTCATGCTAAAATGGGTTGCTCCTCTCCTGACTGACAACTCCATTTCTGATGTATACAGCAGTGGAGATCTCCAGGCTTTGTTGCTCATTTAAGTTTACACTGACTGAGTCTCAACAGAGACTCACATATGAAAAATAATGGAAATTCTGTGCATGCACTGGTGCACTGGTGTCATCTACAAGGATTTTGTGAGGAAATGTGTAGGGTCATGAACTCCCCTCCCCTTGCCACAGTCCAGATTTAGGGGACTCAGAGAAGCTACAGAGCTTCCCCTGTCCTCCTCAGTATTCCCGTGGTACTGTGTGTCCAAGAAACCTGACTATGCTTTGGAACACCAAATGGTACATTGCCATGGAGCGCCATACTGCCAGGGTTTAATCTTAAGGTTTTCTTTTGCCATAGACACAAAAGTAGTAGGAATATTATCATAAGGCAGTGGTGAGCTGCAGCCGGTTCGCACCGGTTCGCTAGAACCAGTTGTTAAATTTAGAAGCCCCTTTAGAACCGGTTGTTCCTGGAGGGACAACTAGTTCCAAAAGGCTTTTAAATTTAACTAAAGCTCTAGCAGCTCTCTACCCTTCCCCCAGCCCCAGCTCACCTCACTCCGCCTCCTCTTCTGAAGCTCCTCCGGCTTCTCCTCCCCCTCCCCAGCTTCCCGCAAATCAGCTGTTCGCGCGGGAAGCCTGGGAGGGCTGAGAAGGAAGCAGCGCCTTCCACCAGGTGAGCTGGGCCGGGGGGCGGGGGTGCCAGCGGGAGAAGGGCTCCAGGCGCCGCGCTGCCCGGTGAGGTCATGGCGGGACTCTGGGGCCGGGCGGCGCGGCTCCTGCCCCCTGGGTCCAGCTGCAACCTCGGCGGGCAGCACGGCGCGGGTCCTGCCCCCCGGGTCCAGCTGCGATCTCGCCGGGCAGCACGGCGCGGCTCCTGGCCGCCCCGGGTGGGTCCGGCAGCGAACTCGGCCGGGCAGCGCAGCGCAGCTTCTGCCCCCCAGATCTAGCTGCGACCTCGCCGGGCGGCGCAGCTCGGCACCTGCCTGGCCCCGACCTCAGCCGGGCGGCATGGCTCACCACCTGCCCGGACCCCGGGTCCGGCCCCGACCTCGGCCGGGCGGCGCGGCTCGGCTCCTGCCCCGGCCCCTGGCCCCCGGGTCCAGGTCCAGCCGGGCAGCGTGGCGCGGCTCGGCTCGGCTCCTGCCCCGGCCTCCGGCCCCCGGGTCCGGGTCCGGCCGGGCGGCATGGCGCAGCTCAGCTCCTGTCCCCGGATCCGGGTCCGGGTCCGACTGGAATGAGAGAAGGGGTTGGATGGGGTGGCAAGGGGCAGTCAGGGGACAGGGAAGGAGGGTGGATGGGGCATGGGTCCTGGGGGGGGGCTGTCAAGGAATACGGGGGGTTGGATGGGGCAGGAGTCCCCGGGGGGGGCATGACCCCTCCTGGGGTGAGGAGGAGGGAACCGGTTGTTAATATTTTGGCAGTTCATCACTGTCATAAGGCAGAGCAGAACAAATTCCTGTAGACAAGGCTGCATAACCCTTTCCATTATAACTGTCTGTTTTCAGTTTTTTATAAGTTTCAACATTTTCTTTGATTAGCTGCTTTGGGTTGAATTGTTTTAGAAGGTTTCAGCAAAAACGGTGCCACTACCTGCTCATCTATTTGTAGTGTAAAATGTACTGCACAATAATTGTCACCAACATTTCCAAAACATGGATTCAAACATTAGAGAGAAGAAATATATCATAAGAAACATACCCCCCAAACACTGTAAGCATCATAACATTTTGGAACTAAAAATCTGAATAAAGTCCAAACCTAATTGTAAGCTCTTGTGACACCACATTTTTTTTAAACAGATAGGTGAAACATGGAAGATATCCAACTGTACCACTGCAACTTGCGAGGGCAATAACAAAATTGTTATACAGAAAGTGAAATGCCCACCTGTAAAGAAAATTACCTGCGCCAACGGATACCCACCAGTAAAGGTCTTCAGTGAGGATGGCTGCTGCTACCACTATGAATGTGAATGTAAGTGACAACTAAATTAAGGAAGAACATCGCTGAAAATACACAAAATACTTAAATAGAATATATGAGGATTTGTTTTTCATGGTTCCAGGGCTATTTAGAAGATTGTGTTACTGGCTTAATTTTCTAAATTCTTTCTTGTAAACTTATTTCAGTCTTAGCATCTACATTTTTCCTCTTTACCAGGTGTCTGTAGTGGCTGGGGTGACCCTCACTACATTACATTCGATGGAACCTATTACACATTCCTTGACAACTGCACATATACCCTGGTGAAGCAGATTACCCCTAAATATGACAACTTCCGTGTTGACATTGACAATTACTTCTGCGATGCGGAAGATGGACTTTCCTGTCCTCAGTCCATTATTGTTTACTACAAGCACACAGTGGTAGTGCTGACACGTGAACTCTATAATGGAGTGATGGCTAATAAGGTAAAATATAATTCTTTAAAGTTTTTGCAGTGTTCCTATTAGTTTCCTATTTCAGCAAAACAGAAATAAGGTGTACAGGCATTTGTCTGAACCTCATGTGAAATATTGAGGGCATTTGTGTTCATTATAGCACAGAAATGCTTAGGCAGAAGGCATCATAGGATAAAAAATATTATGCCAATTTTCAAGAAGCAAACATATAATAGAAGGTTTAGGGAGCTAGAGCTATCCTTACTGGAAAAATAGAAAATTATGAAAGAGGCGGGTGCATTTGTCAGAGTTAAATTCCCAAGAGTGAAGAAGTTCAAAAACTAGGGAACATGTGGTATTGTAAAGTATAAGAGTAAAGTCACCAAATGAAATTAATAGGCAGCAGGTTTAAAACAAATAAAAGGAAGTATTTCTTCACACAATGCATGGTCAACCTGTGGAACTCCTTGCCAGAGGATGTTGTGAAGGCCAAGACCATAACAGGGTTAAAAAAAGATCTAGATAAATTCATGGAGTGCGAGACCATAAATGGCTATTAGCCAGGATGGGTAGGAATGGTGTCTCTAGCCTCTGTTTGCCAGAAGCTGGGAATGAGCGACAGGGGATGGATCACTCGATGATTAGTTGTTCTGTTGATTCCCTCTGGGGCACCTGGCACTGGCCACTGTCAGAAGACAGGATACTGGGCTAGATGGACCTTTGGTCTGACCCAGTAGGGCCATTCTTATATTCTTATGTAAGATTAGATTATGAGTTCTAGCACGAGACGCAAACCCATGGAATATGTTATTGAGGCAAGTGAATGAAGCAAGATATTCTGGTTTTGGATCCGATTAAGACACAGTTTTTTGTAAGGGCTGGTGTGGAAATGCATTGCTCCTGGGGGACTTCTGTCTGATGCAAACTCATATATTGTGTGCAAAAAATCAATACAAAGGGGCACAGATATACAGCAGAAGGCCAATTCTGCCCTGATGGTGCAAACCAGCACTCACTTCACGTTAGTTGGCCAAATTGGGATCTCCCCCTGAGTATGGAGATCTTTGACTAGCATAAAGTCCCCCTAATAGCTCCTTCTCCACTCCATTCCTATTTGCTGGCACAGAAGATGTAATTGAAGAGAAGGGGATGAACTAGAGCATCCATTTACCCAGTAATCCTAAATTGCTGTTGGCAGTTGGTGAAAATTAGAAGTGGCCTCATGCTGCCCTATTTCATTTTGGGGACTGACCTGGCATTCAGATGGCTCTCTCTCTCTCTCTCTCTCTCTCTCTCACTCACACACACACACACACACACACACACACACACACACACACACACACACACACAGCTGTGCCAAGCACTCATAAGCCACTGTCAGGGATAGGGTAGGGCAGTGTTTCTCAACCTTTCCAGATGACTGTACCCCTTTCAAGAGTCTGGTTTGTCTTGTGTACCCCCAAGTTTCATCTCACTTAAAAACTTACAAAATCAGACATAAAAATACTTTCTCATTTTCGCCATAGAATTATAAAATAAATCTAATGGGATATAAATATGGTACTTACATTTCAATGTATTGTATACAGAGCAGTATAAACAAATCATTGCCTATGAAATTTTAGTTTGTACTAACTTTGCTAGTGCTTTTTATGTAGCCTGTTGTAAAACTAAGCAAATATCTAGATGAGTTGATGTACCCACTGGAAGACCTCTGAGTACCCCCAGGAGTATCCATACCCCTGGTTGAGAACCACTGGGATAGGGCATATTGTAAAATGTAGCCCAGTGATTCCCAGTCAAAACAGAATGGTACTTCAGGGATCTGCAACTCTCCCTCCTCCATCCCAATCAGATGAGAAAGGAGTTAAGTTTCTAACACAGAAATAATTCCTGAAGAGCAATATCACCTACCAAAGGTCCACATTTTTGTTAGCACCTGGAATTTGTATGTGGCAAATGTGAGTAACAGCTTAATTTAAAGAGGAAACAAATCATCATATAAAAATAATGGGTGAAATGTGTATTTCAATATGAGTTCCAGGGGCTCTCCCTGTGCTAGACACCCCTCATGGTTTGGTCCATTGTGACTATACAATGATGACAGGATTATAACAGAATAATGGCATGAATCTTGCTGTAGCCTAAAAAATTACAGCCCAGTCATTTTCTGTTAGGAAAAATGCCTACAAAAAGACACAAAATGATATTTTCACTCAGTATATTTGGCCTTAAAATAATGTGTATTAGCATAGAGCCTGCCTGGATGGAATATGACCAATTCATATCAGGACCACTCTGATAATTAGTCCCACAACTAAGTCACTCGGGGACTGAAAAGCAGCACAGAAAGGAAAAGAAAACAATACAAGTTATTATTATAAAAACTTGGTGTGGTGTGGGATATGAGGAACATGGGATATGTCATTATGAAATGACATGATTATAAAGATCAGTAAACAAATTATTTTAAAATATGTGTCTAACAAAAGTGACTCCTGCAATGACATCATTTTTAATCTCATATGCAGATTATCTTCAATAAAACAGTTGTCAACCCAGGCTTCCAGAAAGATGGCATTTCTATTTACATGCTTGGCATCAACATGGTTGTTGAAATACCTGAGTTTGGAGCTACCATCACCTTCAGCGGGTTGATCTTCTCAGTGAAACTCCCATTCAGCAAATTTGGCAATAATACTGAAGGACAGTGTGGTAAGATAGATGCATTAATCCTCCTCTTCTCAATCTCTCTATGTTTATTCCCTGAGCCAGATAGTTATTCAAGCTTACCATAGACTGAAATTCCTCAAAGCAAAGTAAATGGATTTAGGGAGAATTTGGGTTTCATCTATTGCTACTTTTTTATATTACTTCAATCTGCTTCTAACAAATAGGTTCAGATGCTTAATATTTCAATGACCTGATTTTTGTCTTATATTTTTAATCTTACATAAGCAATTATTAAGTAAACTCAAAGGAAATGATGCACTTTGAGTATCAAGCAATCTAAACTTACAAGGAGTTTGATCCACTCACTATGCTTACCAGTTTTGAATTTGATGTTAACATAATGTGTTATGCACTTTGTCAGTGGCTCACACCCTTCTGATTTGTTTATGTTTGGTCTTCCAGGTACATGCACAAACACCAAAACAGATGACTGCCGCTTGCCAAGTGGTAAAATTATTCCTTCTTGTACCCAAATGGCTCCCCACTGGAAGGTTGACGATGGCAAGAAGCAATACTGTGTAGGAACACCAACACCAACACCAGGACCCAGCACCCCCACTCCAGCTCCCAGCTGTCCCCCGTCTGCTCTTTGCAAGATAATTTTGAGCGAGTAAGATACAAAAAAGGATTAATTTACTTTTCCTTAACTAAGCAAAAATATCCAAAAATCTTATAAAATGATGGAGATAAGAACTATATCCCCATCAAGCCCTTATCAACAAATACAGGGCCAAATCTAGGGTGGCTTTATGCACATATCTGAAGGCCAAACAGTTGTGTGACAGCTGCAGAGCGGGGCAAATGCAATAGAAGTCCTCTGCAAGTGGAAACCACATACCTGTTAACACCAAGGAGAACTCCATGATGATTCCACAGCTCTCTGAGGAGAGGGTATGGAGAATATCAGCAAGTCAGGGGCCTAGCAAGTAATAAAACCCAAATCTTCTGGCTTGCAGTTATGTGCTTTAACCACAAAATCTCCCACATGCTTTCCATGGCATATCTATCCACACCAAGTTATATTTTTCAAACAGTAACATCACTTTACATTTGTAAGATGCCTGATGAGTTTGGTTTATGAAAACTTAGACAGAAAGACAGACTCCTTTCCCCATAAAAAAATCTAAAATGTGTGTACATTGTACATAAAAAATGTTCTACATGATGGTTTCAGACTTCTCAGCCTTTCCATTCTGGAGTCTTTCTCCCACATTAAATTTCAGTCAGAAACTCATCTCAAAGGAGAAGGACAATATGCTCACACTATGATGTTCCTCTTTGACAAGAATAGATTTTGTATAGCAACCGTGGGAAATGAAACTTTTTTCTTCTCTGTTGTGTTTAAAGAGTCTTTGAAGAATGCCACAAGGTGATCCCACCACAAGACTTTTACAAGGGCTGTGTCTTTGATGCATGTCACATGACCAATACATCTATGCAGTGTTCCGGCTTGGAGATATATGCCACTCTGTGTGCCACTAGAGGTGTTTGTGTTGACTGGAGAGGAAAGACCAAAGGCAAATGCCGTAAGTACTGCAGCATTAACAAATATATGTGTTAATGAAATAGTAACTGGAGGCTTGTTCAGTAAGTTGGTCCTGCATCTCACACTTACTCAATGTATTTAATATCGCTATACCTAATTCACAAATGGTTGTCAGCATGGAGCATCACAGAGGTGATACTGTAAAGGTCAGATTCTCATCTGAGACCAATATAAATCCTGTTGTGTAGCTTCAGTGAAGCAATTGAAGCTAGTGTGGATTTACACAGGTATCACTGAGAGTAAGAATCTGGCCAGTTGTGTTTTGCGAAAGGGTAAGCTACTACTTCACTTCATTGTAGCACCTGCTTACTCATTATAGGAGAGTAACATGAGATTTCAGAGAGGAGAAGAGAGGATTGGAAAGTTACTGGTGGGAAATGATGATACAAAATGAAGGGATAAAATAAAATTCTTACATCCCAACTCAACCTAGTTCATGATCATTACTCACTGCTTCACTGAGTGCTCTATTGACAGAAACCCAGAATGAATATAGGTGTGGGGAGGGGGGCAGAGAGGGTTTGGAAAGACCACTTAAAAACCTGAGACCTTAGATGCATGGGACCTCTTTCAACAAAATATAATCCAAACTGAAATGCAATCTCTCAGCTTTTTAACCTTGTTATATTTTCCCCTTCCCATACAGCATATAACTGTCCAGTGGGCAAAGTGTATGAACCATGTGGGCCTCTTAATCCTGCTACCTGTGATTCAAGGTATGGAAAGAACATACAAGCAAACCATTTAGTTCAATGTGTCCTTCCGGATTTTTGTCACTTAGGATCCTTTATTATCCATAGAGAATAATTAATCTGGTGAATTTTAGCATTTTTCATTAATAAAATGTATCATTATTCAGTCAGATCTAGTAATTAATAAAGAATTGAACCTGTAATTCCTATTGCTTCTTAAAAGAACTGAATTATTTTCCCTCTTCACATGTATCCATCATCTAAATGCTGTGATTTCCTGCATGGATTGCACTTGGCTGTTTAACTGTCAGAGAGCTGTACTCTAACATATGCCTCTTTCCTAGGGCTATTCAACACAATGGCACTGGCCTAACTGAAGGATGTTTCTGCCCTGAAGGAAAGATCCTCTTCAACACAAACAGCGGTGTCTGTGTCTCTGGATGTGGTAAGCATGATGTTTTTTACTTTAGAAGTAGATAGGGCTCTGGACTGGGAGTCAGAAGGCCTGAGTTCAATTCCCATCTCTGCCAGTGACGCTGGGCATGTCTCTCCAGTTCTTTAGTCTCCCCATCTGCAAATTGGGAATAATAATAGTTCTCCTCCTTTGTGAAGCATGCTGAGATCTCCTGATGGAAAATGCTCTATAAAAGATAAGCACTGTTGTTGTTTATCTAGAACTTTGTCATAAACAGTTAGTTAAGGGTTAAGGTTTTTTTTCTACCTGTAAAGGGTTAACAAGCAGTACCTGTGAACACCTGACCAGAGGACCAATCAGGGACAAGATAATTTCAAATCTCTGTGGAGGGAAGGTGTTTTTTTTCTGTGTTCTTTGTTTTGAGAGAGTCTCTCTTGGGAGTTAAGGGAGTCCAGACATCTTAATCAAGTCCTCCCAGGTTTCTGCAATAAATTCTTCTATTCAAGCTAGTGAGTATTAGCAAGGAACTAGTATTCTTATACTTTTATTTCTGTATTTGCAATTCTGTGTTTTGCTATAGAATTTCTTTAATTCTGTACTGTTATTGCTTTTACTGAGAAAGAAGGGAGGGGGAATTCTCTCCAAAAATTGATAAGTTTAGACCCTGGGTATTGTTCTATCTTGGTATTACAGAGACAGTTACTTTCTTTTTATTCTTTAATAAATCTTTTCTGTTAAGGACTTGGTTGATCTTTCCTTGGGTAAATTCTCAGGGAAAGGGGAGGAGGGAGGAGGAAAGCGTCCCTCTGTAGTTGGATCCCGGTATCTCTCCTAGAAAAAAGGGAGGGGGAGGAAGCAGGGGGGAAATGGTATATTTCTCCTGGGTGTAAGAACTCCATGGATTTGGGGCTCTTGGGATCCCCAAGGATTTTGGGGAAGGACTGTGTCCCAATACACGTACATTATTGGGTGGTGGCAGCTTTTACCAGATCTAAACTAGGATTTTAGTTTAGAGGAGTCCATGCAGGTCCCCATTTTGGAACCCAACATCTCTAAGTGGGGGTGAGACCTATGACAAACTTGATCCAATGTCCAGTGAAATGAATGGGAGGCTTTCCACTGATTTCAATGGGTGTTGGATTGGGCTTTTGATAGTTTTATAAAGAATGCTAAATATGGTGAATATTGCTTATGAAAGCAAACAACTAATAATGCTGGCTAATTCCAGACCTGCTACTGCTATGGCTCATGCAAGATTCCCATACACCACTCTGCCAAAGCATCTCGACTCTCCCTGTAGCACTCCTCCTTTTACAGTGCTCTGCCTCTTCTCAGCACAGACTGATAATTATAATTGCCAGTTTGGTCATTTTATGGTGTGTCTAAATGTGCATTGATAACTGGGCTCAGAATTCATTTCACTTATATGATCTTAATTACAGCCATTGTATTCTGAAGTGAAAAACTAACACATTACATTTGTTCTACCATCTTCCCTGCCCCCATCTTATTGGCTATTTTAATTTTAAAGTGTATCCTCAGTGTATTATGAACCTGTGAAACATTCAAACTGACAAAAAGGTATTTCTGATGTGTTGTTTTCAGTATTTATCTGAAAATAGCATCAATGTTTGAATGAATCTGTCAGCCCTCTTCTTCTAGGATTTATCTGCAGGCTGTTTCTGGTTGCAGTAGCCTGACCCAACCCTATCACATATATTCCACATCACCTCAGTAGCACTAATGTTAATATCTATCCTTTCATTTTTCTCAGATATCTGTATAGGACCAGATGGACTGCCCAAATTAGTGAGTATTGCAATCAGTATGTTTTACCAAATATAGATTGGTGAGCCCAAGGAACATTTGGGGGTTTATGAACATGGGGTTTGCCAAACATTCTAACAGATTTTGAGGAATATTTATTTTTGGAAAATGTGTGTTCCTCTTAAATTGTAGAAAAAAACATGCAAGTGTCTGAATTCTAGAACCCTGTGTTATTTTATAAGTGACTAAAATATAGATAATGGATTCTTCCATTTCTAATCTTTCCATTACATTTTAAAAATACAAGAAGGACAAATAGCAGTCCTAGAGGACCAGCATATTGGTTTCCTTTATTTTCTGGAATTTAGCATGCAAAGTTTATTAGAAATGAAGGGCTGGATGGAGGAAAAATTAGTTATAGATAGCACACTTTGCAGTCCCAATTTTTTAATTCCATCTAATTTCTACAAGACCCATTTTATAACATGACGTACCTGATCGGAGAATTTTGTTACACATTTAGAACACACATGGGTGTTCCCTATGCTCTTTCAATTATATTTCTTGTATCTTTCACACAATCTCTAGGAATTAACAGATTTATGCAAAGAAAGGTGGCAATGATCAGATACTTTCAGTAACATATGGGGTCCTTTTCTAAGGATTTTCTGAGTTTGAGGTTCCTGACAAAGATTAATCTGGAAATTATATAAACATGAATGATGCTGATGCAGCTGTACATAGCTTTAGCCCTGAACAAGCTAACTAATGCAAATTGTCTGACTTGGTTCTAAACTTTTTTTTTTTTAACAGCCTGGAGACCAGTGGAAAAGCAATTGCCAGGACTGTGTTTGTGACCGGTACACTTTTAAAGTGCAGTGTACAAAGCACCCGTGTAAACCACTCCCACCAGTCTCTTGTGATGACCCAGGGTTTGTACCTGTCCAGTTGCTGACACGAGAAGATCCATGCTGTGGCCAGATTGAATGCCGTAAGAATCCGCTCAGCTCTTCCATGTGAAAAATACTATATATATCGTGGGGAACTTGTGAGGCATCTTTTCAACATTTAATTTGGAATTTACTTTCTTCATATAGTGCCCCCTTGTCCTATCATGACCCCAACACCTTTTGTATAGCATTTACAAGATGTCTGAAGGGAGCACCCTTTAAAAAAAATACATTTCATTTCCGAGAGAAAGAAAAAAGTATTTCACCAACAAAGGGAAAGCATGCCTACCAAAAACTCATTTGAAATGTCCAATTATTTTAATTGTTGGAAGAAAACAAACTGTACTGCCCCTAATAAGTAAATAATACCACCAACAACAAAATCTCTCTAATACCACCTCATCTCACCAAAAAATCCCACTGTTACCAAAAGTTCTAAGCTATTTCACAAAATCTCTAGAACTTTTACAAACTGGAGTAGGGGTTTTATGAATTCCTGAAAGTCACCAGACTCTCCATCCCTATAAATTTTCCCTTTCAAACTTGTCTCTGACTGGAGAGAGAAGTTTCCACTAATCCACTCTTCTGAGCTAGAACATTAAACTACTTGTTTTAAGAATTAGAGGTTTTTCTAATCCCCTCCTCATGCTTGCTCACAGAGCTATGGTGCTAATTATGGCCCAGTGAGGAAACTTCAGAAGTTCTTGTTCATACAGTACAGAATCTTCCCAGGGGTGGCAAGTTATATGGGCCCGTGGGGCCCAGGCCCCACCAATAATCCAGGAGCTGGGCTCAGCCCCACCAATGTTTGGGCCCCAGGCCCTGTGCTGGGGGTCCCCACGTTGCAACACCCGGCGCTCACACTCACCGCAGCGGCAGCGGCAGCTCCCGGGAGGGGCCTCAGGAGCAACTGGACTCCCAGCCCATTGGCTGGGAACCCCAGCCAATGGGAGCTGCCGGGGGCGGTGCCGGAGCTGCCTGGCCGCGCCTCCACAGCAGGGAGGGGGAGCGAGCCACAGGCAGCGGCTGAGCCCTGGGCAGCCATTGTGAGCAGCAGACAGACACAGACGGTGAGCTGTGGGCAGCTAGACACACACAGCCAGGGAGGGGTGGTTGGTGGGGACAAACACACACAGCCAGGGGGTTGTGGGACAGACAGACAGACAGACAGACACAGCCTGTGAGCTGTGGGGGCAGCCAGACACACACACACAGCCGGGGAGGGGGGGGTTGGTGGGGACAAACACACACAGCTTGGGGGTTGTGGGACAGACACACACAGCGGGGGGCAGACAGACAGACAGACAGAGCCGGGGGGGTTGGTGGGGACAAACAGACACAGCTAGGGGGTTGGGGGTTGTGGGACAGACACACACAGCGGGGAGCAGACAGACAGACACAGCTGGGGGGGGGGGGTTGGTGGGGACAAACAGACACAGCCAGGGGGTTGTGGGACAGACACACACAGTGGGGGGCAGACAGACAGACAGACACAGCCGGGGGTTGTGGGACAGACAGACACAAGGACACAGCTAGGGGGTTTGTGGGGACAGACAGATGGAGCTGTGGGTGGGGAAAGGAGCAGCAATGGGCACCCCGGGGCTGGTATAAAATACACAGGATGGGGGGGGGCTTCCTGAGGGGACTATAGCAACACCCCCCGCAGAGCAGACCCAGGTTGCAGCTGGCTCCGCCCATCACAGCCCTCTGCCCCACAGAAACCCACACAATCCTCTGCCCCCTCGAGAGATTCCCAATGACCCCTGTGCCCCTGTCACTCCTCTCCAAAGAGCCCTCCCCTTTGTGCCAGCCCACTCCCTTCCCCCACTGCCTCCCCTCCTCCAAAGCTCCCTACAATCTCCCCCTTTGCCTTCCGCCCCCCAGCCCAGCCCATTCCATTGGCCGGGAGGCTCCCAGTCTAGTACCTAGCAGGGCCCATGGGAGCTGCACCTGAGGCAGGGTGCCTGCCTGCAGATGCAGACCTGCCTGGCTGTGCCTCCACAGCACAGGGAGGGGGAGCCACAGGTGAGCAAGCCCTGGTCATCATCACAGGCCCAGTAATTCTCTGGATATTTAATTTCACTGAGGCAAAATGTGTGCAATTTTATGGGTTGAATGATTGAATGACATAATACCCACCTGCCTGCATTGTCCGTCACTAAGTCCAGTAATTTTGTCAAGTGTTTGTTGCACAACATGGTGGTGCCTACCCCTACCTTGTGCTTCAGGGGGTGATGGGGTCAGGGCAGCCTGTTATAGAACTACCTGATTAGTAATTGGATATGTTGGCTGGCATCTTTTTTAGTAATTGGATATGTTTGCTCCCCCTGATGTTAGAACCTGGCTACACCACTGGGGAGGGGAGCTTCCTAGACCTGTGCAGCTGGGGCTTAGGTGAATTTTGTGATACTGTGCCCCTTCCCAGCTACCACCCTGCAGTCCCCACTCCTGCACCATGCTGGGCAAGGGGCAGCCCCATCCCCAGTGAGGCTATGGTGAGGGGTGGCAGCAGGGGAGGCCATACGTGATGGCAACCTCCCCCCTCGGTACCCACCATAGGGGAGCCGAGTGGGCTTTCTGGACCTGAGAGGGACCCTAGGAGCATGTGCAGTGAACTGCGGGGGAGAGGAGGGGTCCCTCCCCTGGAGCTTGCTGCTGCCAGGAAGGGTGGAGGGGAGTCCTCTTTGGCCCTAGCCCTGGGGCAGCCTGTCTGCACCCCAAGTTCCTTATCCCCAGCCCTGCCCCAGAGTCCTCACCTGACCGGAAAAACACGCAACTTAAATTTGGTGGTCAGTTTAGAGTATCATAGAATATCAGGGTTGGAAGGGGCCTCAGGAGGTCATAAGGTCCAACCTCATGCTCAAAGCAGGACCAATTCCCAACTAAATCATCCCAGCCAGAGCTTTGTCAAGCCGGGCCTTAAAAACCTCTAAGGAAGGAGATTCCACCACCTCCCTAGGTAACCCATTCCAGTGTTTCACCACCCTCCTAGTGAAAAAGTTTCTCTTAATATCCAACCTAAACCTCCCCCACTGCAACTTGAGATCATTACTCCTTGTTCTGTCCTCTGCTACCACTGAGAACAGTCTAGATCCATCCTCTTTGTAACCCCCATCAAATCCTCCCTTATTCTTCTCTTCTGCAGACTAAACCATCCCAGTTCCCTCAGCCTCTCCTCAGAAGTCATGTGCTCCAGCCCCCTAATCATTTTTGTTGCCCTCCACTGGATTTTCCAATTTTTCCACATCCTTCTTGCAATGTGGGGCCCAAAACTGCACGTAGTACTCTAGATGAGGCCTCACCAATGTTGAATAGAGGAGAATGATCATGTCCCTCGATCTGCTGGCACTGCCCCTACTTATACAGCCCAAAATGATGTTAGCCTTCTTGACAAAGGCCAGAGGAGGGAGTGTTAGTGCCTGTGTGGACTTCTGAGAAGTGCATGGGGTGGAAGGAGATGCTGGGATGCTCTGGAACCACTCCTTCAAAGACAGTCAGGACTCTGGGGGAGCCTCCTCTCTGAGCAGACTGTCTCCAGGGCAAGAAGCTTACACCTTCCTGGGTCTGACCTCAGAGCATTCAGCATGCCCTTCCACACCATGCACTTTCCGCAGTGAGTCCGCCCAGGCGGGGTCCTGGGGCAGCCAGAGGTCCTTGCACCCCAACTCGGCAGTCAGATGTGACTCTCAGCCAGACTGTAAAACAGAAGGTTTATTAGATGATGGGAACACAGTTTAAACAGAGCTTGTTGGTACAGAAAACAGAACCCCTTGGTCAGGTCCATCTTGCGGGGTGGGGAGCCCAGAACCAAGTTCTGAGTCTCTCCCCATTTCCCCAACCAGCTCCAAACTGACACTCCCTCCTCTGGGCTCTGTGTCTCTTCCGGACAAGGAGGCCACCTGATCTCTTTGTCCCCAACACCTTCAGTTGGCATCTTACAGGGGAAACTGAGGCACCCACATAGTATTCAGAGAAAATATTAAGAACATTCCCACTTCATCACAACAGGTACAACAAAATATAATACTGTATATTGAAGTAGGCAAGTGCTGCTTCTGACTTTCCACTTTTAATTGACCCTTGTAATCTTGTGGCGCTGACGCGTTGTAGCTTCATTTTATATCGGCTTACAGGGCGGGAGCGGGGGGGAACCACCATTTTGGGCCCCACCAAAAATTATACAAACCTGCCGCCTATGAATCTTCCGTACTTAACTATGTTGAACTCCTTGTTTTCTGTCTTACGTTACATAGGATGTGACACTAGCAAGTGCCCCAAATCAGTGGCCAGCTGTCAACCAGGATACGAGTTAATCCCAGAAGTATTAAATGGAAATTGTTGTACAATCTTCACATGCAGTAAGTATTAAGCTCTTCTTTTGTGAATTATCCACACCTGTCAAGATGTTGAAGAAAGCAGTCTGAGCAGCACCGTGTAAAAAAGTTACATTCTGTTGTTATATCTTGTCAACAAAATGACTGATAGCTTTTCATGTCTTTCTGCTTCTTTTAAAAAATTACATTTGCATCACACTGTTTTGTTTTTTCCCCTTACAGAGCTAATACCAGGCTGTGTAACCAATGGAACTTTCTACATGGTATGTACATATATGTTACTAACTGTAACACAAAACTTATTAGTTTGCAGTGCCTAGCACAATGGGGTCCTGGCCCATGACTGGGGCTCCTGGGTGCTACAGTAACAACAAATAACCACAACAATGTAATAGAACAAAAACTGGTTCAGAATCCTAGCAGAGGCCTGAAACGTATAGTCTTTGAGCAAAGACTGAGTTAAACATTGTCCATTACTTCATCAAAAAACAACATTCCATCACCCTCTGCATAAGCATAAGGAATTTGCCCCAAGAAAAATAAGGTACTCATATCACCAACGCTGGGACTCTGGTTAAATAAAGTGGGTCAAATTTTCCAGTGTGGTTAAAGAATTTAGCCCTGTATTTCTGATCTGTGAGATCTGTACATGAAGCAGTTCATTTTTATTGACTATTAATACTCCTCCTTTGACTTTGTTTAGCCTGGAGCTGTCATTCCAAAAGGTACCTGTGAAAAGTGCACCTGCTCTGCTGAAGTAAAGCCAGACAGTCAGAGAAACACTGTTGTCTGCCATCCCATTCCATGTGACACTGAGTGCCCAGTGGTGAGTGCCACTTTTTGTCCCATCACACACAATTTAAAAACCTACCTGAGAGGAAATGAGCATCCTTGACTCAGCGCAATTCCTTTTTTATTCCTTTACAAACAGGGCTATGAATATAAGATGAAAACTGGACAATGCTGTGGCGAGTGTGTAAAGGAGGCTTGTGTACTGAAGATGGAGGATAACACAGTCCATGTGCTTAAGGTAACTACTGCTTTTAAGGTTTTGTGAACTCCAGTCTCCTTCTTTCCCTTTCTGTCCTTGTTTATCACTCACTCACTGTGTCTTCTCTCATGTTAGATCTCACTCCATGCTTGGCTAGTCCCCAGCACAATGGGGCTTCCATTCTGGTTGAGGCTTCTAGGAGCTACTGTAATAATAATGACAGCTTTCAGGATTCAATGTTAAAAGCAATGTAGATGAAAACACTGGGCCGGGCTTTGCCCTCAGTATGAAAACACAGCACTCATTGCTCTCACTGGGAATCACTCTCATGTAACAGAGGGCAGAATCTGGCTGCATGTGGCCATTCACAATTAGAAGCTTTATAATATTACTAGACAAATCCTGCTGTCAATGAAGTCACTGGAAATCTTGACGCTGTCTTGAATGGTATTAGGGTTTGCCCCACTGTGTATTTTCTCAAGAGGAAGGGTATGTTGCTATCTTTACAATGGGCACAATAGGTCATTACAGGCAGACACATCTTCAGCACCAAGTTCACAAGTTTACACACTTTAATACAACTTGAGATGACTGATGACAAAACAAAGACACTGTTCACAACCAGTCTGTCTCCCTTCCAAACCAACCTGTACACTCACCTGTACACATTTTTCTTGGTATCACTAATTCTTATTGTATAATTATTGCTTGACTGTAAATCAGCGGTACTTGAGTAAAGATAGGTGAATCCATTATTAAAATGATCTTGAAAGTGTAAAGGTAGAATTATAGTCTCCTCACACTTTCAGTGAACTGGGCTTTATTATTTACACAATAGTAGCTATGCTGCTAACATTACAAAAGCCCTCAACAGGAACTTCCCTGATTTAGCCCTCAAGGACTGTAAGTTAGCTTTTTGCAGAATAATCACACTGTAGTAGATAGTATGAAAAAAAGGATTTTTTAAAGACATAATGCATAGATTTCTATTAATTTTTTACAATTCTTACTTACAGGCTGGAGAAGTCTGGCACGAGCCTGGAAATAACTGTACCCTCTATAAATGTGAACAAATTGAGGATCAGTTTATTCCTGTCACTATAAGGAAAGTCTGTTCACCCATGTACCCAGAAAACTGCAAACCTGTAAGTAATACTAAATATTCCTCTAATTCTCACGTTTGTTGCCTGGGGAAGGATAGGCAAAAACAGCAGGGCCCCTGTGTCCAAAGATTACACCCATTATGTGGGATGCAATTTTAATTATAGTCTATTCAAATATGGTCCCTTTGAATTTGACTTGAGTCAAAGTGATGTGCTGCGCTGGATTACAGAGCATGGAGTAGAGAACAGAACACACACAAGGGAGTGCGATTTTCAAAAGTGCTAAGTGATACAGGAGCACAAATTCCATTGAAAGTTAACTGGCCGTGTGCTCCTACGTCACTTAGGTGATTTTGAAAATCCCACCCACTGAGACTAAGTAAGTTGAGGGAGAGTTCATTATTTTGAAGGGGAATTGATTGAAATAAAGCCATCCAACTCAGTCAAGATTTTGGGATGGACTGGAACCAGGGCCACATAGGTGGAAGGTCAGTATTTTATTAACTATGTGACCAATGCTGGTTTAATCCCTTACTTGCAACACTCCAACTTCAGTCACTCCGAATTTCATGTATCTGCAGCATGCTGTATTTAAAATTTGGGTTAGTATATACAATATTAGAATGCTTAACTCAGAGGGTGGAAAGAGAAAATGAGCGCCATTCAATGCCAGCCTGTAAAGAAGCTGCCTATTACTGGTATACTGATGCAGAAGTTGCCCCTCTCTGGAATATCATCAAGCTCCCCAAGCCCTGCTTCAAATCAGCATCGATCTCAATGCAGACCTCTTGCTGGCACCAAGGAAACTTGGGAAGCAGGGAAAGCCCCCCGGTGAGGGTGTACACTCCAATTCTGAATCATTTCCCCCTATTTCTGCATTCCAGGCTGATATCAAGCTAAGTGCAGATGGCTGCTGCAAAATATGCAAACCACAGGAAAAAGGTAAGTCATGCTAATTTTGTGGTGCAAAGACAAAATACATGGTCTAAATAGTGCTTTGAAGCATATTAGCCACAATGGGTGGCAGGTGCACTAATATATTGGCGGAACTGATGTGATCTGAGGCCTTATGCCTGTGTAGAATAAGTTTGGGCAGTTTGCCTTCTGCTGGGGCAAGAGAGGGGGAATAGGGAGTGGCTGGGGAAAGAACATTCCTAGCACACAGTACAGTTCCTTTGAAAATGGATCGTATGTGCTTCTCCCACCCTACTGCTAAATGCTAGCCATTATGTGGAAGGGAGGGGGCCATGCTCACTCTCCAGCATAGCTGGACATGTTCTCGTCGAAGGATAGAGTGACACACCAATCATGGTAGCTGGCCATGCATTTAAGAGGTGCCAGTGGAAAAATCCAGTCTGGGCCGTGCACCAGTGCTTAAGGGAGGGGGAGCCACAGTTTCGCCATATGTAATTAAAACAGGTGAACACGTGATGTCAGCTCCACCTCTCTGTTTTCTATCGGTAATTGCATATGGTAAACAAATACATTTTCAATTATTTTCCCTTTATTACAGTAGCTTGTAGACCGCATAGTACTCTCACTGTCATCAGACACAATGAATGCAACTCTTCTGTGCCTGTGGAACTAACATACTGCGAAGGCAACTGTGACACTTCTTCAATGTAAGTGGCTACTCACTCTCCTTGTATATGATTGTCCCTGTGCCCTCTTGGCATTCATTCATTATATTGGTGGCAGGGAGCAAATTATGCATTTTTAATGCATCCAATATCCACCTAACAAGCAGGTGTTTGTTTCTGCTGTGTTGACTTGAATTTCTGATACCTGCCATGTTACAAGACGTTAACTACCTTAAGACTCAACAGTTTTTACTAGATGGAAGCTCAATGGTACAGCGACAAATGCCTTTAACCTCTGACACCCTGACTTAAACCCTTGCCCATTTAAAAATGAGCTTGCTAGTCTCATCCTGGACATCATTTGTGCACTGATGATGTGTGGCCTTGGCTAAGTCATTTAGCCCCTCTGTACCTCAGTTTCTCCATCTGTATAATGTACATAATAATATTTAGCCACCTTTGTAAAGTACTTTGAGATTTTTGGTTGATAATGCACAGTATTAATGTAGGGTAAGATCCTGCCACTCTTATATGCAGCACTAACTTCTTCCACAAATAGTCCCACTGAAATTATATTTCACCACAGTATTGTCACAGTAATAATGTCAAACCGATTGCTTCCAACAAAGATGCACCGTATTTGGTGATATCTGGCAATGGGGGTGTATTTTGTTGTTGGTTTTTGCTGTGGTATTTCTAAATCTTTTTTTCTTGTTGGCTTTGTTTTGTGGCCAATCAGATATTCCCTTGAGGCGAATGTGATGCAACACAAGTGTAAGTGTTGTCAGGAGGTCAAGACCAGCAAAAGACAGGTGACCCTGAGCTGCCCTGATGGAAGCACCACTGATTACTCATACATCCATGTGGAGCAGTGTGATTGTGCGGGCACGGAGTGCATCCCCCAAACCACTCCCACCACTCCAGAGCAGGAGCAAGAGCAGGAGCAAGAGCAGGAGCAGCAGCAGCAAAAGGAACAGATCCCCAGAAAAATGAACCAAAACCAGGAAGAGTAGAATATAGACTGAAATAAATCTTTTCACTTTTTTTTCCTAATAATAAACAAGTATCCAAAGCAGCTAGAATCTTGGACATACGGATGAAATTCCTATATACATGCTAGAAATTTCTGTTTCCTAATTATTTCAACTTCCATTATCAATGGATCTCATTGCTTTGAGTGTCTTCTTTTAACTTGAGAGGTACAGGATTAGGAAATCTTGAGGTTTGTTTTTTCTTGGCGGTGCTGTACTGTATGACTGACAGCTTTTCTTTCAATAGGGTGGGGTGAGTGGAACTATACTCTAACTATTTCCACGGCACTTTTAGAAAGTCCTTGATGTAAATTATAGTCTCTTTTTGGCTTGAAATTTTCCCTGTGGTGATTCTGATACTGACTGCCCAAGGCCAAGCATAGAACAAACATCACTGTGTCGTTAATAATTTTTCACTAGTCACGGTCATTACACAACCACCAGACACTGACTAATCATTGCATTGCATTAGACAACTTTTAAAATCCCTTTTGATTCCTGTTCAGTTAGGCAGTGTCAACAATTTAAGTCCAGGAAAAACAGACTATCACTCTGACCTTCCTACCTTTTTGTTCGTTTGCTTGTTTGATGTTTTAGCATTAAAGAGAGTTTAGGTTGTAGACACTGCATTTTCTCAAACTTCAAAGATACTGGGGGAGTTTGTGGTGTTGTAGGAAAGAAAGGAAGGAAGGAAGAAAGAAACACTATCATATAAGGCTGCTGCAGAATATCCTATGTTTACATGAGATTATCAGCATAGTAAATGTATGAAAATTTGGATTTTTGTATTATTTGTTTTTGGTTAACTGTTTACAGAAGAAATATATTTTTGCCAAAAGGGGTATATGAAGGATTTTTGTAAACAAAAGTAATAATAATAGTAATATAAATTCTTTCCTAGGAAACTGAGCTTTTTTTAAAATGTTGTACCATTGCTATTTATTTTGTTTCTGGGAAAAATAAGTGCATTGGACCATTTCTCCCACAATTAATGTTGCCCCCATTTTCTAGCGTCAGTGGGTATCTGGTTGTGGGATGTTTTCTTTTTCTATTTTGTTTTGGGTTTTGTTTGTTTCTTAAGAGGAAAAAAAATTATGATGATTAATAAACTTTTAGCATTTTGCAACTTTTGTGTCCTCTGCTTTTTTCATTTTGCTGAATCCTTCACAAGCAGTTTGTTTGCCCTACATAATATTTGCTTCCCCCTCTACCACAGAGTTTTCTAATCAGCCCCAGTTCAAGATGTCACTGCGTGACGTGGCTCCCCTGTCCTTATTCGAGATTTAGACGTGTGCTTTGTGTAGAGACTCTAGCCCTCGGTGCAATAAACGCACGCACTTTTTGTAAGTAACAGAAGATTCTTTACAAGGATTGGCAGAATGGAAATTGTGCAAATGCCACTCACCTGTTCCCAGACTTTACAGCCTAATGTACCATATCTAAAACTCCAACAAACTGACCTTACCAACTTTGTAATTTTAATGGATCTTATTCTGATATACTACACTTAAAACCAACCTAGGGGGAAGGGATGGCTCAGTGGTTTGAGTACTGACTTACTAAACCCAGGCTTGTGAGCCCTAATCCTTAAGGGGGCCACTTAGGGATCTCTAGCAAAATCAGTACTTGGTCCTCCTAGTGAAAGCAGGGGGCTGGACTCAATGATCTTTCAGGGTCCCTTCCAGAGATAGGTGTCTTTCTATATATATAACCTGATTGCAGCCTGTGCAACACCAGTATTTCATGTACCGCAATTCAAGAATCATTGTACTAGGATCAACACTTCAAACAGTCACAATAAAAGATAACAAGTAGTCTCTATCTTAGCCCCTGGGCAGTCCAACTGTGCCTCATGATAGGATAGTTAAGTAGTGGAACAGGTTACCAACAGAAGCTGTGAAATCCTGTCACTGGAAGTTTATAAGAACAGGTTAGACAAACACTGCTCAGGGATGGTCTAGGTACACTTGGTCCTGCCTCAGTACAGGAGACTGCACTACATGACATCTTGAAGGCCCTTCCAGCCCTGCATTTTTATGATTCTATGAGTTTTCTCAGGCTTAACACGTGGGCTGCTCTTCTAGTCCATCTCTCTTTTACAGGACAATAAATATTGGGCTGTAGATCCTACCAGTCAGAGTTCAATCCTGTGTTATCCTTAGGGATCCCCCAGCATTCTCTCCTGCTGTTGTCCAGATGTGTGGCAGAGTCAGCCCTCTTGCTTTCGAACTGTTCCTGTTGCATATCCTGCTGATCCCAGCTCCCTGTCAGCCACCTGCCTGCATCCTTGTTTGGGTCATTTTTTTTACCCAGCCTCTTTGTCTCAATGTACAAGTTGCCTTCCTTCCACGATCAGCTCTCAGGCTACTTGTGCACCTTCACAAGCAGCACACTGTCTCTTTCCCTGGGCCTAATCCAAGTGTCCTCTGGATCTTACTCCCTGTGACACATATGGCAATTTCCTGCAATATCCTGGACAAACCTCATTGCATGAAGTCAAACCTTTCTCAGTTAAGTAAGTATTTTAGGAGTTCACTGTATTTAAAATGCAAATGTTTATGATTTATTGTGGGATTATATGGGGAGACAGGATTAAGGAAAACCTTGCGTTTCAGAGGACCCTATGACAACAATGGGCCAGAGAAGATTGAATTTTTTTCCCCTAGAAAATACTTGGGAAGAGGTGGATGCAATTTACCCACCTCCCGACCCACCCTTTTGAAGCTGTGCATTAAAGAGAAACCCATTGTCTGGCTGATTACCTATTTGTGGTCTCTTCAGAGCAAAGACGTGATCTGCATAAAGGAGTTACTCACAGATTCATGGATGTGCTTGTTTTGAGCTAACAGCTGTTATGAACTTGTGACCACAGGAAAAACCCCTGGTGGGGTTTGGGCCAGTGATCTGACCATCAAACCCTTGTTGGAATCAGGGGGGTGATCTTTAGCCTGTTGGCTGTATGTACACACTGTTATTGTTTTTAACATGTTTTCTCTTTAATGTTTTTACCTTAGCAATATATTTGCTTGCTTAGAAAGAACAGTGTGGTAACTTAACTGTGGATAATTAGACGTTTATAGCCTCTAAACACAGGCAAAGCAGGCCTGCTTATGCAGCCTGTCTTTTTGGGAAATTCACAGTGTGAGCAGGAAACTGTGTAGCCTGGGAAAACCTCAGCTAGGGGGGAGAAAGACACAGGTCACTGCCCAAGAGAGATGATGGCTGGGAATAGTGGATGCCCTTAGTGGACCACGAAAGGGAAATACAGGTGCTGTTGCTCTGAACTGTGACACTTCCTTTTCCTGCTTGCTCTGAGTAACACAGAGTTATCTAAGGGCTAGATGCTGGGTCTCTGTTCCTCCAAGAATAACCTGTGATGCTTCTCCTCCAGTTCATTCTGGGGGTGGGAAGGCAGGATACCTAGTAATGGACAAGTAGGTTAATTACACTGACCCTCCTCAGGAGAGGAAGCTACCCCATATCCAAACTCAATCCACCAACCCAACTTTGTGCCACAAGGCTGCCATATGATCCTCAATCCTTTCTCCATCCAAAGCCTGAATCTCAGCAACATAACTTCTCTCATTACTTAAAAACAGTGTGTATTCAGAGTATTCCTCCAGCAACTTCACATAGCTCGCTGGCAGAGCAGGACTTGCTCCAGTCCTCGAGAGATTTGTGCCAATTAGGCCATTAATAGAGACTCCCAACTGCCTTAGAAAATTCCCCCTTTTCTACTTATTCTGTACTACACCTTGACTCTAAATTCTCAGGTACACTCCTTACTGTGACTACTGACTGGGTGTGATGAACCACGCTTGCTTCCTTTGTCCTTAGCCTCTCAACCAAAAGTCCTTTGGGAAGAGTAGTAAGGACTAACATCGGGTTCTTCTTTGGCTTTTCTGGGAAGTTCATTCATCCATCCTTATTACATTGACTGAGCTGTGAGGCCACTGGATCCACTGTCTGAGACTTTATTGTGATTCCCATTTTTCAATGCCTCGCTGGACATCTTCCCTCTGACTGAGATCCTCACACTTCAGGATCACCGCTACTCAAGTCTCTGGAATGGCTCCCTCCTATGAACTCTCTCATCTTTTATTCCTCTCCTTGTCATGCTGGTAGTTCTTTCAATCACTCTGTTGGTAATGCACTGATATGGATTGTGTCCATAATGGTCAAGACTTGCCACAGATTCACTGCCTTGCAGCATTATCCCTCATGTAGCTGTGACATTGACAGCTAATGGAGCCCACTCGCCTTCAGTTACACCAAATTCTATGTTCTTGCTATCTCCTATTTATTTATGACAGTGCCCACAATGTATAGATGCTTCCCTCACATTCAAGGAGGGATGATCCCTGTTCTGAGGCTCTCACAACTTACAGAAATTGACAAATAGACAGGTATTAAATGCAAAATTCAGCCAAAAATAAAGAGGAAACATGAGTGAACTTGCAAACGATCCCTTGATGCATCTCAGCTTATCGTGCAGGTGTCACAGTAACTCTCTGTGTAGAATATGTAGTACACCTGACATTACACTAGAGGGCACCAGGCGTACAGTTTATGCACCTGAATTCTGTTTTACAGTAATTCCCTCACTTAAAGTCGTCCCCGTTAATGTTGTTTCATTGCTGTTCTATTAGAGAACATGCTCGTTTAAAGCTGTGCAACGTTCGGTTATAATGCCCTCCACCTCACCCTCCAGTGCCTCCCACCCAATGGCAGGCTCCGTGGATCAGCACCTCCCCGTTCTGCTCCGTGCTTCCTGCCCGCTGCAATCAGTTGTTTTGTGGCATGCAGGGAGGCTGGGAGCAAGGATGTGACACGCTTGGGGGAGGGGGCAAGAAGAGGTGGGTCGGGGTGGGGCCTTGGGCCTTGCTCTGCCTGGCTCCCGTGTCAAGCCCAAACCCGCAGAGTTCACATGGGGAGGACTCTGCAGGCCTAAGAGTGGGGGTGTTGGTGGTCCACACTCTCAACAGAGCTCTGGGGCCAGAGAATATTCACTGACCTGATCACCAAACTGGCATAAAGAAATTTACCAAAAAAAAAAAAAAAAAAAGGAAAGCAAAACATCAATCTCCGGATATGTTTTTTTGAGTTGGGAAAGTTCAGCAAGAACAGCAGGAGGAGCAGCGGGACAATCAACCCTCTTCCACCCTCTGACTCCACCACCACAACCAAGCTTCACTATTATCATTGCTGAGTACAGTATTAAATTGCTTAAAACTTATACTGTATATGTATATAATGTCTTTTGTCTGGTGAAAAAATAATCCCTGGAATCTAACCCCTGGCCCCCCCCCGCCCCATTTACATTAATTCTTATGGGGAAATTGGATTCGCTTATCATTGTTTCGCTTAAAGTCACATTTTTCAGGAGCATAACTACAGCATTAAGTGAGGAGTTACTGTATTTAGAAAAAGGAAAGAATTACTCAAGAGCGTTATATTGTTGTTATAGTTTAAAGTCAGTACGCCAAATTCTGCCTTTGATTAACCCTTAATTCTGACTGTGCCCAGCACAAATAACATTGGAGACAAAGACAGAATTTGGCACAACTTATCAGCTATCAGTAACTTATGTCACTTAAAATGATCCTCGGAATACGAAGACATCAGGTCTGAAAATTGTCCATTGAAGAAAGAAATTATTCCAGCTGTAGAGGAGTCTTTAATTTCAGCCTAGTTTGGAGAAAAGAACCCTCCCCACCTCCCTCCTGAACTTTTGTAGCTAAGGCCTGGTCTACACTAGGACTTTAATTCGAATTTAGCAGCGTTAATTCGAACTAACCGCTCAACCGTCCACACCAGGAAGCCATTTAATTCGAACTAGAGGGCTCTTTAGTTCGAATTCGGTACTCCACCCCGACAGGTGGAGTAACGCTAAATTCGACATGGCTAGCTCGAATTAGGCTAGGTGTGGATGCAAATCGAACTTAGTAGCTCTGGGAGCTATCCCACAGTGCACCACTCTGTTGACGCTCTGGGCAGCAGTCCGAGCTTCGATGCTCTGAGCAGCCACACAGGAAACGACCCGGGAAAATTTGAATTCATTTTCCTGTCTGGGCACTTTGAATCTGACGTCCTGGCTGGACATCGGGGCGAGCTCCGCAGCACCTGCAACGATGCAGAGCTCTCCAGCAGAGGAGTTCATGTTATCTGTGAATAGAAAGAGGGACCCAGCATAGACTGACTGGGAACTCTTCGATCTGATCGGTGTGTGGGGCGAGGAGTCTGTGCTTTCGGAGCTGTGCTCCAAAACACGGAATGCGAAGACCTACGAGAAGGTCTCCAAAGCCATGAGAGACAGAGGATACAGGCGGGATGCAACGCAGCGCCACGTGAAAATCAAGGACCCCAGACAAGGCTACCAAAAAATCAAAGCGGCAAACGGATGCTACAGAGCCTGCCACCACTGCCCCACCAGTGACCGTGGACTCTGATGATGGGACAGTGTCGACGGACAGTTCCTCGACGATGTTCACGGACGGGGAAGATGAGGAAGTGTTTGTGGAGGACGAGGCAGGCGAGAGCGCTTACAACGCTGGTTTCCCCGACAGCCAGGATCTCTTCATCACCGTCACGGAGATCCCTACCAACCCTCCCCGGCCATGAACCCGGATCCTGAATCAGGGGAAGGAGCAGTCGGTAAGTGCTTTAAACATGTTAACTTTTATTCTTAATATAACAGGAATCTGAAGTGTGTGAGAAGGAGGTCTCTCTATATATGGGGATAGAACAGAAATCCTCCTGGGAGATCTCCACGAAGCTCTCCTTCCGTTAATCGATAAGCATCAGCAGGAGGTTCCTGGGGAGAGCTGCCTTATTGGGTGCTCCGTGATAGCACCCTTTTCTGCGCGAGGCTTTCATGCGGTATTCAGGGAGCATTGCCTCCCCGAGCATGGCTGCATAGGTCCGTGGTTCGTGATAGATTTCATGCAGCATGCGCTCTCTATCTCCTTCAGTGCCCGTCCTCATGGTGATCTCGCTAGGAGACTCATGCATCTAAGTAGTGGAATTACTGTTATGGTGCGCCTGGTCCAAAGTATTTTTAATAAATCCACGGACAGACGGCATAGCACAGACTCAGCACGCAGCTGCGTGACGAGCGTAACGGAAAGCCAAAGAATCAAATGGACGCTCATGGAGGGAGGGGGGAATGAGGACGCAAGGTATCCCACAGTTCCTGCTGTCTCCGAAAATCATTTGCATTCTTGGATGAGCTCCAAATGCTTCTAGGGTCAAACACAGTGTCTGCGGTGGGTCAGGGCATAGTTCGGCAATTTGCGCACACACCCCACCCACCACCAGAAGTGAAAACAATCCTCTGTTGACTCTTTTACATGTCACCCTATCTTTACTGAATGCTGCAGATAGACGCGATGGTGCAGCACTCAACACCAACATCCTTGCTCCCCCCACGCTATGGATGGCTGATGGTACAAAAAGATGGGTATCCGTCCTCATCATCAGCCTATTGGCACATGGGGCAGTGCAAAAGGGCTGGTAACCATGCCGACTAGCATCAGTAAGGTCGATCAAGGGCGCCTGTCCCTAATTTTTCATGGCAGATGGTGCAATATGGCTGGTAACCGTCCTCATCATTGCAACAGGGGGCTGAGCTCCATCAGCCCCCACCCTTCATTGTAAATAAAAGATTCAATTGCCCCTGGACTAGCAGAGGGATGATGGGCTCCTTCATCCACAGTCCTTAATGTCCTGCCTGGACTATCATTGCAGCTGGAGGCTTCCTTCCACTCATTTCTCACAAACAAGTCACTGTGTCTTATTCCTGCATTCTTTATTACTTCATCACACAAGTGTTGGGACAATGGTATGGTAGCCCAGGAAGGCTGGGGTAAGAACGGAATGAACAGGTGGTGTTGTTGCAGGAGCACCCCCTGTGAATAGCGTACAGCTCATAATTTATGCAGGATCGGACACAGAGCAGCTGTGCTCTCTGGTTCTATGATACAGTGGTTCTCTAGTACACTTGCCCATAATCTAGGCAGGACTGATTCTATTTTTAGATACCAAAAAGGAGGGATTGACTCAGGGAGTCATTCCCAATTTTTGCTTTTGCGCCCCTGGCTGCTCGGCCAGGGGCACTTATGACAGCACCAAATGGGGCAGTGCAAAAGGACAGGTAACCATGCCCATCTTATTACCATCTTATTACCAATTTATGGTATGGTAGATGGTACAATATGGCTGGTAACCATCTCTGCTGTCATGCAAAAGCAAAAGCATGCTGCTGTGTAGCGCTGCTGGCCCGCCTCTGTCAGCGGCATCTAGTACACATACGGTGACATACACAAAAGGCAAAACAGTGTCCATGGTTGCCACGCTATGGCGTATGCCAGGGCAATTCTGGGAAAACGGGCTTGAAATGATTGTCTGCCATTGCTTTCCCGGAGGAAGGAATGACTGCCGACATTTACCCAGAATCCACCGCGAAAATGATTTGTGCCCCAGCAGGCACAGGGGTCTCAACCCAGAATTCACAGAGACAGCCTAGACTCAGTTAATTGTTCGCAAAAATGTATCTTTGCAAGGAATTCACTCCCTGTTTCCCATCTCACAGCTTCCACTGTCTCCAGACCTGCCACAGCATCCCCCTCGCAGAGGCTGGCAAAGATTAGGCGGCAAAAGAAAAAGACAAGGGACAAGATGTTCGAGGAACGTATGGGCTGCTACCTAGCAGAGGCGGACCAGCAGAGCCAGTGGAGGGAGACCGTCTCTCTGTGCCAGCGCTCACACAGCGAACGGGAGGAGAGGTGGCGTGAGGAAGACAAGCAGGCAACTGAAACGCTGCTTGGACTAGTGAGGGAGCAAACGGACACGCTCAGGCGCCTTGTGGATGTTCTGCAGGACCGCAGGAGGACAGAGACACCCTGCAGTGTATCTGCAACCGCACTCCCCTGCCACAAAATCCCATACCCCCCTCACCGAAAATAATCAGGAGGAGGGGCGGCCGGGGACGTGAATACTGTCACTGCACCACAGCACAGTGCTCAAGTACCCAAAAGCTCTCATACCCTACATTTGCCGAAGTCCTTCACTTCCAGACTCACAGTAGTCCCAATCCCAGTCCCATCCCCTAACTGTCTACTTAATTAATAAAAATGCTTTGCTGTTAATTACTGTTTCCGTTATGTTTTTTCAAAGAAGACTGTGTTTGAATGGGGGGCGTGGGGAAGGGGGTGGTTAATTGCATAGGACAGTCACCTTTCCCAGGGTACAGACACGGGGGCAGGATCAGCAGCGGGTCACACACACGGTGCAGTCAGTAGGCACCCTGGTCGTTATGGGAGGTGGTTTCCAGGATCTGTGTGGGCGGGGGAGATGTGACTTTGCAGCGGGGGAGGGCGGTTACAGATCTTATACAGCGGTCCTTGTCCTGGACTGCTGAGTCACGCAGCTGAGGAATCTGTATCCGTCCTCCTCCACCACAAGGTCACATATCCGCCCGCACACAGAATTCCATAAAGAGGGATGGCAGGCTCCGTTGAAAGAAGCATTCCGGCACTGCGGACCGCTCTAGGAGCAGGAGTCTGTCATTCCTTGAGTTTAGAGGCGGTCTTTACATCACCGCACACCCTACCCAGCACAGTCTGCGTCCCAGTTTCAACCCTTTAACGCAAAGTCATGAATAAAGAAACCTTTGTTAAGTAATAATGGGACATGTATTTTATTTTTACACATGTGCTGGAAGTGGGGGTAACGGGGTGAACGGGGTATGTAACCGAAGAGGAGAGTCAACAGTAACTGGGTAAAGAAACAGGGGCAGGTTCAGCTTCTCTGTAAAGAAACTGAACAGTCACAGGTCACTCTGCTCGCTGCTCGCTGGTATTTGAAGAGTTCCTTGTCGCTGTCCCAGGCGCCTGTATAGGGCTTCATGAGCAAGTGCATTAGCGGGCAGGCTGGGTCCCCGAGGATGACTATAGGCATCTGCACATCCACAACAGTTATTTCGTGGTCCGGGAAGAAACTACCTTCCTGCAGGCGTCTGAGCAGCCCACAGTTCCTGAAAACACACGCATCATGAACCTTGCCCGGCCACCCGACGTTGATGTTTGTAAAACGTCCCCTATGGTCCCCCAGTGCTTGCAGCACCATTGAAAAGTAGCCCAATTTCTCATCAGCTGACTGTGGAAGACGTGGACGATAAAGTGCGAGGAGGAGAAAACGGCGATGATCGCAGCGGGCTCCATGCTTGCAGTGCTGTGGCGTCCGCGCTGTCACTGACCAGAAAAGTGCACGAACAGATTGCCCGCAGGCGCTTTCATGGAGGGAGGGAGGGAGGTTGTGATTGACGGTTCAATGACGACACTTACCCAAAACCACCTTCGACACATTTCTCCCCCCAGCAGGCATTGGGGGCTCTACCCAGCATTCCAATGGGCAGCGGGGACTGCGGGAACTGTGGGATAGCTTCCCACAGTGCACCGCTTCCAAAGTCGACGCTGGCCCCGTGAATGTGGACTCAGAAATTCGAATTAGTGTATTTAGTATGGATACACAAATTCGACTTCATAAGGTCGAATCCACAAATTCGAACTAAGTTGATTCGAAATAGTCTTGTAGTGTAGACAAGGCCTAAGACTCCTCTAAGGCATACTGTTTGATTACATAAAAGCAGCAAAGAATCCTGTGGCACCTTATAGACTAACAGACGTTTTGCAGCATGAGCTTTCGTGGGTGAATACCCACTTCGTCGGATGCAAGTAGTGGAAATTTCCAGGGGCAGGTATATATATACAAGCAAGAAGCAAGCTAGAGATAACGAGGTTAGTTCAGTCAGGGAGGATGAGGCCCTGTTCTAGCAGTTGAGGTGTGAAAACCAAGGGAGGAGAAACTGGTTCTGTAGTTGGCAAGCCATTCACAGTCTTTGTTTAATCCTGAGCTGATGGTGTCAAATTTGCAGATGAACTGAAGCTCAGCAGTTTCTCTTTGAAGTCTGGTCCTGAAGTTTTTTTGCTGCAGGATGGCCACCTTAAGATCTGCTATTGTGTGGCCAGGGAGGTTGAAGTGTTCTCCTACAGGTTTTTGTATATTGCCATTCCTAATATCTGATTTGTGTCCATTTATCCTTTTCCGCAGAGACTGTCCAGTTTGGCCGATGTACATAGCAGAGGGGCATTGCTGGCATATGATGGCAAAGGAAGTGCTGTAGTCATCATGAACAGGTCTGACTACCAAAAAGAGGCCGCCAGACAACTCTCCAATACCAAATTCTACAGGCCACTTCCCTCAGATCCCACTGAGGAATACACTAAGAAACTGCACCATCTACTCAGGATACTCCCTACACTAACACCGGAACAAATCAACATACCCTTAGAGCCCCGACCAGGGTTATTCTATCTACTACCCAAGATCCACAAACCTGGAAATCCTGGACGCCCATCATCTCGGGCATTGGCACTCTCACTGAAGGACTGTCTGGATATGTGGACTCTCTACTCAGACCCTATGCCACCAGCACTCCCAGCTATCTCTGTGACACCACTGATTTCCTGAGGAAACTACAATGCATTGGTGACCTTCCAGAAAACACCATCCTTGGATGTAGAGGCTCTCTACACAAACATCCCACACACAGATGGAATACAAGCTGTCAGGAACAGTATCCCTGATGATGCCACAGCACAACTCGTTGCTGAGCTCTGTGCGTTTATCCTCACACACAACTATTTCAAATTTCATGACAATATATATCTCCAGATCAGTGGCACCACTATGGGCACCCGCATGGCCCCACAATATGCCAATATTTTTATGGCCGACCTGGAACAACGCTTCCTCAGCTCCCGTCCACTCACGCCCCTTCTCTACCTACGCTACATTGATGACATCTTCTTCATCATCTGGACCCATGGGAAGGAGACTCTGGAAAAATTCCACAATGATTTCAACAGCTTCCACCCCACCATCAACCTCAGCCTGGACCAATCTACATGGGAGGTCCACTTCCTAGACACCACGGTGCAAATAAGTGATGGTCACATTAACACCACCCTATACTGAAAACCTACCAACCACTATGCCTACCTTCATGCCTCCAGCTTCCATCCCGGGCACACCACAAGATCCATTGTCTACAGCCAAGCACTGAGGTACAACCGCATCTGCTCTAACTCCTCAGACAGAGACCAACACCTACAAAATCTCCACCAAGCATTCTCAAAACTACAGTACCCACACGAGGAAATAAGGAAACACATCAACAGAGCCAGACGTGTACCCAGAAGCCTCCTACTGCAAGACAAACCCAAGAAAGAAACCAACAGGACTCCACTGGCCATCACATACAGTCCCCAGCTAAAACCCCTCCAACGCATCATCAGGGATCTACAACCCATCCTGGACAATGATCCCACACTTTCACAGGCCTTGGGTGGCAGGCCAGTCCTCGCCCACAGACAACCTGCCAACCTGAAGCATATTCTCACCAGTAACTGCACACCGCACCATAGTAACTCTAGTTCAGGAACCAATCCATGCAACAAACCTCGATGCCAACTCTGCCCACATATCTACACCAGCGACACCATCACAGGACCTAACCAGATCTGCCACACCATCACCGGTTCATTCACCTGCATGTCCACCAATGTAATATACGCCATCATATGCCAGCAATGCCCCTCTACTATGTACATCGGCCAAACTGGACAGTCTCTACGAAAAAGGATAAATGGACACAAATCAGATATTAGGAACGGCAATATACAAAAACCTGTAGGAGAACACTTCAACCTCCCTGGCCACACAATAGCAGATCTTAAGGTGGCCATCCTGCAGCAAAAAAACTTCAGGACCAGACTTCAAAGAGAAACTGCTGAGCTTCAGTTCATCTGCAAATTTGACACCATCAGCTCAGGATTAAACAAAGACTGTGAATGGCTTGCCAACTACAGAACCAGTTTCTCCTCCCTTGGTTTTCACACCTCAACTGCTAGAACAGGGCCTCATCCTCCCTGACTGAACTAACCTCGTTATCTCTAGCTTGCTTCTTGCTTGCATATTTATGCCTGCCCCTGGAAATTTCCACTACTTGCATCCGACGAAGTGGGTATTCACCCACGAAAGCTCATGCTGCAAAACGTCTGTTAGTCTATAAGGTGCCACAGGATTCTTTGCTGCTTTTACAGATCCAGACTAACACGGCTACCCCTCTGATGTTTGATTATAGTTAGAGTGACTGACCCAGAAATCTAAGATGTAAGCAAATAATGTTTGCTAATCATTATTTCCTCTTTTGAACCATGTAAAGTATGTAAAATATAAGGCCCAGCAGCCCTGTTTCAGCTAAAATTTCATTAGTCTATTCAGAGTTTACTAGCCAGCAACAACTTCTGGATAACTCACTACAGTACACACACCCATGAAGCATGAACAGGTTAACCTTTAAATTAATTTACTGTTTTTAAAGCACCACAAGATGGCACCAGAGCAAGTCATTAAATAACACAACAACAGACTGGTCCTCTCTTCCAAAGAACTGGCATTAGATGACCTATTAGGTATTTTGTGGTAGTTTTGCCACCTCTCATTACTTTTATTTTTATTTTTTTAATGCACTACACAGTTTTAAGTGTTTTTCTTAACATCCTAGCCAATGGAGTCAAGTGATCACTTGAGAATCTTAGCTTTCACTAAAAAATAAACAAGATTTCCAGCCCTCGGGTTAGAGAGAAAACTTTGAAAATATGAAGCAGGTGTCCCCTAAAGGCTCATTACCTGAGGAAAAATAAAAAGAACCCAACATGGATTTTTTTAATCTCATGATTTTTAAGCCAATCTCATTATTTTGGGCTGCCTGACTAATTATTTAATGCTTGGGTGTGCAATACTCTGGACTCAGGGCAAAGTCCACTTCCCTATTTTAGAGACAATATGATGGAGGGGGAAAGATGGCCAAAGGCTCAGTCCCTCTGCAGAATCCTTCTCTTTAAGAGACCCAGGACAGCATTGCTCAGGGGTTTGGATGAGGTCAGGTTTATATCCTGCTCCCAGATTTCTCTCACCATGTACTGCAGAATGGCAACAGAACAGTCTTAAGCTTCTCTGAGGGTGATAATAGAGAAGCTGGTGTGAAGTTATGAGGCAGGTCACCCCTTGTGGCCAATGCTTCTCCTACAAAGGGTGCACAGGAGACACTACTGGTGTCTCCTCAGTTATAAGGAGCAGGCAGAGGACCCCCAGTAGCTGTTTTTTCCTGGAGCCTCCGGCATCACTGTAGAACATATCCGGTATTCCTGGCCTGAATTAAGGCAATCCTGGCCTAGGGACAGTAAAATATCAGATTCCCTTACCCCCTGCTTAGGGGTAATAGACAGAGGTCATTCACCAAGAACTGTCTACTTGGAATGATGTTTACTGAGGAGGGCAGTAGGGGTGGGAATAGCGGAAGCAAGCTGGGGAGAAGGAGGATCCCCACCTAGGGTGACCAGACGTCCCGATTTTATCGGGACTGTCCCGATATTTGCTTGTTTGTCCCGCGTCCCGACCAATGTTAGGTCGGGACACTGGACAAACAAACAAAGGCTCCGGAGCCCGAAGGGCTCGCGCCCTCCCCTGCCCCGACTCCGCCCCCTCCTTCCCCCATTGGATCCTTCCCCAAATCCTCGCCCCCATCCCCGCCCCCTCACTGCCCCATTGTCTCCCTCCCCAAATCCCCGCCTCTTTCCAAGCATGCCATGCCCAGGAGACTCAGGGGAGTGCGGGGCCGGGGTGAGTGTGAGTCTGGCCTGGCCCCGAGCAGGCAGGACTCGGGCGCGGTACCTGGAGGGAGAGTAGGGGGGCGGCCCGTGGGGCTAGGTGGCGGCTGTTCTCCCCACCTGGGCAGGGGACTCGGGAGCAGCCGCTGCTGCAGCTCCCACTGCTGCGGGGGGAGGAAGTGGCCAAGCACGTGGCGCTCGCCGGCTGCGGCTTTGGTGCCCAGGCCCGAACCCCCCGAGCCCGGGCCTGCTGCGGGGCAGCGCGCACACTGCGCTCAGCCCCTGGCCAGTCGCGTCTGGGCTGGCTGCCCAGCTGGTGCAATCCCATGGCGGAGGCATCGGCAGCCCAGTCCCGTTCGTTCCCCTGCAGGACCCGAGCGGGATGCGGGGGGCTGGGGCCTGCTGCCCCCACTCTGAGGCCGCCCGCAGGATTGCACCAGCTGGGCAGCCAGCCCAGACGCGAGTGGCCAGGGGCTGGGTATGCGCAGCGTGCGCGCTGGGTCCCCGCAGCAGGCCCGGGCTCGGGGGGTTCGTGGGCGCCAGAGCCGCAGCTGCCGAGCTTGGCCAGCGGCCGCTTCCTCCCCCCGCGGCAGTGGGAGCTGCAGCAGCGGCTGCTCCCGAGTCCTGCTGCCCAGGTGGGGAGAACAGCCGCTGCCTGGCCCCGCAGGCCACCCCGTACTCTCCCTCCAGATACCGCGCCTGAGTCCTGCCTGCTCGGGGCCAGGCTGGACTCACACTCACCCCGGCCCCGTGCTCCCCTGAGTCTCCCCGGCCTCCCTCCAGCGCTTGCGGAGGGAGGAGGAATCGGGGGTGGGGAATTTTTTTTTTTTTTGCTCTGCCGCCATTTTTTCCCCCTCTGCCCCCGCCCCGCCCCCCCGCGTCCCGATATTTGACCTGGGTGATCTGGTCACCCTATCCCCACCCATCCACACAAAGAGCAGCAGTGGTGTAGGACCCCTCTTCTCCTTGGTCTGAGGCCTTCCCAAACCCTGAGACTTGTGGCCAGTGAGGGAGGTAGCAAGCCTTGGCCTGGCTGAACACTCAGACCTACAGTAGTGGGTACCCACAGATACTTACCAGGATAGGTCTAGATGAGCCATCTCTACAATGGAGAGGAGGGCCTGGCTGGCAGCCTCTCCTGCAGCCAGCAGTCTGCTTCTACTGTAGCGCTCTGCAGGATGCTCATGATGCTATTACTTGTACTGCCAACCCTAGGAGTTCAAAAACCATGCGTTAGACCACACCAAGAAACCATTAGACTAATTTAAAACCCATGAGATTTTTAAATAAAATCAATGCATTTTGGTGGTGGCTGTTTTTTTGGCTGTCACCTCATTTTTGTAGCTTTTAGGGGAAAGGCTCAGTCCTAATTGTGTGTAATTATTTGAGGTTGAAATTTCAATTTGAAATGCACACTCAGATATGCAGGCCTCTCCCACCTGCTGGGCTGCTCAGAGAGGTCCTCCAATTACCCTCTTCTACCCGCTAGGGGAGGGGACACTAAATTCAATCACTCTCCATACCCCTTTCCTCCCTTCCCCACTCAGCTCCTCCACTCTCACTTTCCTACCCATATCTCCCCTTCTTCGCCCCATTCACTATTTTAGTCTCCTGCTCTGTCATGGGTCTCCCTGCCCCATCCTGCTCTTACTGCCTTCTCCCAAGTCCCAACCCTGCTCCTTTCCCACAGAATCCCTATCTCTGTTTACCCCCATATTCTCCTTCTCTGCTCCTCCAGTTTTCTTGCTTCCCAAAGTCCCAATGCTCTCTCTGCATTCTCTTCTCACCCTCACATTCTCCCTCCCTAACCTACTCTAAACAAACACCCCTTCTCTCCACATTCCGTTGTCTCCTCACTGTCTCAGGTGGCTCCTATATTCCTTGAGAGCTGCCTGGCTTCAGTCCTAATAGGAATAATAAAAGCCAAGGGCCATCTTCACTAAGGGCAATTCCAGCTGCAATGCTGCAGGCAAAAGGAAATCATCTTAGTTGAGGGCAGCTGCTGGCTTCAGTTCTATAGATAACTGAAAATGGTGTCCATTTTTAGCAAGGGCAAATCCACAAAATCTAGCTTTCTCTTGACACCATAAGCGGCTTTAAAAAAAAATCTAAAATTGCAGCACTCTGGACAGTAGTGTGAGAGTTAGCATCAATACACTGTGCCGTCATCTTGTATATCACATAATCCCAGAGTCAGGGGCCTTACACTCAGGGCCTATTGAATCTAGTGTTTAATCCAGCCATAGTAAGGATGTGATCATATGTCAGAGGGGCTCTGGAGCAGAAGCCAGGTGGGCAGAGATTCTGAGAGGCTTCTGTAATAAATTGGGTAGAAAGATCAGGAAGTAAACAAGAGCAGCATGAGCTCTATCTTCTTAAGAACTCTGAAGAAAAGACAGTCACAGGTATAAGAACTGAGTTTTGAATGGTACAGGTCAGATTCTGCACTCATTTACATAATTACATATCAAGAGAAACTCCATTGCAATTGAATTAATCCAGATTTACACCGGTTCTGCGAACAGAATCTGGCATTATTTTTTTATACTTAGCACATCACTGAACATGAAACTCTGTACTAGAAAAAGCTTTGGCACCCAGACATAACTTTATTTTGTTCTTCTTCCTACCCTCTCTTTCACACACTCTCCTCATACCAATTCTTGACTTTAGCTCTTATTTATAACCACTGGGGGCAGATGTTTACCTATAATATTAACCATCACCCAAATCATTCAAATATAACATTTACAGATTCATTCACTTATTTTCTTTCATATTGCTCTCCTCTTTCTTGCAGATATAGCCATTTGTATAAAATAAAACCTAATTTCCCCCTTTTTACTTGCTTTAGTAAATATACATAAGTGCAATGGTAAACAAAAGCCAGTGAACAAAGACCCATTTGATATGTGAATTACACAGAAATCTCATATCAGATTATAAAATGTGCACTCAGACATGTGAGAAGCAGTGGATTCCCACAAAATGCTTAACAGCTAAATTAGCATGACAACTAATCTTGTATACCTGATTCCAATCTCACACCAGCATAACCACAATGACTTCCATAGAGTTATTCCTGATTTACACTCTTATGAATGACATTCAGCCCAGAAAATTTTAACTGGATGTGTGTCTAAAACAAGAGCTGGTTGAAAGCTGGAATTTCCATTCATGGGAAATTCTGAAGTTGTGGAAAAAATTAGTTCCAGTTCTTAACAAAAAAGTTGACTGGTGAGGAGTCAGGCACCTAGGAGCCCTGGCTATGCTGGAAGCCTCAGAGCTTGGGATCTGGGGCTCCCAGATTTTCTGCCACAGAGCAAAGAGTCTGGAATTCTGTGAGCCAGAGCTTGAGACAGCCCCACAACAGCAGTAACATGCTGACTGTTATATCCTTGGGGCAGCTGGTGTAGGAAGCAATCACTTGAGGCCAGAGAGCAGGCAGCTAACCAAAACCTCCATTTTATTTACATATATACAGAGAGCTCCTCAGCCGGTTGAAACCGGTTGAGCTAACCCATAATAATCTAACTCAGTTGCCATAGCAACAAAACCATGACAACCAAATACACAACATATTCCTCCCCCCCTAATAAGAACATCCCCTAAATAAAACACACACTAGACTAGAGAAGGAGGGTAGACTGCCTCCATTCCCGGCTAAACCCTGGGGATTATTTTGCCCCATAACCGTGGGTTCGCCCTAGCTAAAGATCCAGCCGATGAGGAGGCCTTCTGTCTCTAGGTGGATTACGGCAAACTACTGGTGTTATTGCACCCGAAAGCACTAGGGACTCAGGGTCCGCAGCACGAACAGGTGAGGAGGTGGTATCAGCTCGTGCTGGGCAAAGGGGTATCTCAGCCGCCGGCAGTAATGGAGGAGAACAGTCAGAAACAGGTGACTCGTGATTCGATCCCTCACCAGAAGAGGTGAAGTCAGACCCCTCAACTGCAGATGGGTCCTGAGGACTGGCATGACCTGGCAACAGCTGATCTACATGTCGCCGCCAGGTAAGATTCTCTGCAGTCCGGACTGTGTAGGAAACAGGTCCTGTTTGAGTGATGACTGTGGCCGGAACCCATTTAGCTCTGGAAGTATAATTCCGAGCCAAAACTGGCTGTCCCGGGCTAAAGGTTCGGTCTTTTGCTCTGGGTGCCCGTCTGATGACTTGATATTGCTGCTGATGTTGCACAATTTGTCGGGGTTCAGAAGGTTTCAGCAGATCAAAGCAAGTGCGCAGCTGTCGTCCCATCATTAGAAAGGCTGGAGATGCGTGGGTCGTAGCATGAGGTGTGTTTCTGTAGGAAAGTAAAAAGGTATCCAGACGCTTTTGAATGGAGTGTTGTCCCCTTGCTGATTTCAAAGCGTTTTTCATTGTCTGCACAAATCTTTCAGCTAATCCGTTGGTGGACGGATGATATGGTGCTGACGTGATGTGGTGTATCCCATTTGCTTTCATAAAATTTTGAAACTCCTGAGAAACGAACTGCAGTCCGTTGTCGCTCACAAGTTGTTCTGGCAGACCAAAACGACTAAAGAGTCCTCGTAGTTTTTGGATAGTACTCTCTGCAGAAGTGGACTGCATTATAGAGACTTCTGGCCATTTAGAATGGGCATCTATTGCCACCAAGAACATGCTTCCTTCAAGGGGGCCAGCAAAGTCAACGTGAATACGTTGCCATGGGTTTTCAGGCCAGTCCCATGGGTGTAGGGGTGCCCACTGGGGTGCATTCCTCACACCCTGACATGACATACAAGCTTTTGCCTTCTCTTCAATAGTGCTGTCCAGTCCAGTCCACCAAAAATAGCTTCGTGCAATTTCCTTCATGCGCACTATTCCACAGTGACCGGAATGTAGCTGTTCTAACATCTGTGATCTCAGTGGTGGTGGAATAATGACACGTCTCCCCCACAACAAACAACCAGATTGGACCGATAACTCCGTCCGCTTGGACATGTAGGGAACAAGGTCGGATGAGACCGGAGAGGTTTGTCGAGATTTTCCATGCATCACCAGGTCCATAACGTGGGACAATACTGGGTCAACGCGAGTTGCCTTCTTTATCTGAGTAGCAGTGATGGGTGTATTCTCTACCTGTTCAAAGTAGAAGATTTCCTTGTGGGCACTATCTTGGTGTTTGACCGGCAAAGGCAACCTTGAGAGGCCATCTGCATTGCCGTGTAGAGTGGATTTCCGATATTTGATTTCATATGTGTGTGCTGAAAGTAACAATGCCCAACGTTGCATACGACTAGCAGCTAATGGGGGAATGCCTGTGTAAGGTCCAAAAATTGATGTCAGAGGTCGATGGTCTGTGAGAAGAGTAAATTTTCGCCCAAACAGGTACTGATGAGAAACTTCCGAATTCCAAAAACAATTCCTAATGCCTCACGTTCGATTTGGGCGTAGTTAGTTTCTGCTTTGCTTAGAGTGCGTGAAGCAAAAGCAATAGGTCTCTCTTCTCCTGAAGGCATAATATGTGACACGACTGCTCCCACTCCATAAGGGGAGGCATTGCAGGCCAATTGCAGTGGTAAGGATGGATCAAAGTGCGTTAGAACTTCAGAATTTAGCAATGCATCCTTAGCTTTGTTAAATGCAACATCACAGGCTTCAGTCCACTTCCAGGCCTTGTTCTGCCCAAGGAGCTCACGAAGTGGTTTTAGCAGTGTGGCTAACTGTGAGATGAACTTTCCATAATAGTTCAGGAGTCCTAGAAACGAGCGCAGCTGGCTTACATTTCGAGGTGGGGGAGCCTCCACAATAGCTTTAACTTTTGCAGGGGCCTTATGAAGACCTGCAGAATCAATGATGTGTCCCAAATATTCAACAGAGGGCTTGAAGAATTCACACTTGTCTTTGCGAACTCGTAGGCCATACTCTTCCAGTCTTTGTAGGGTAGCCTCTAAATTCTTTAAGTGATCCTCTTCATTTCTTCCAGTGACCAGGATATCATCCAGATAGCACTGAACTCCTGACAAGCCACACAAGATCTGGTCCATAGCCCTCTGGAACAGGGCGGGAGCAGATGTTATTCCGAAGGGTAGACGACAGTATCGATAAAGCCCCTTATGAGTCGCAATAGTCAACAGCTCTTGGGACTTTTCATTGACGTGCATCTGTAAATATGCTTGACTCAGATCAATCTTACTGAACTTTTGTCCCCCAGCCAGGCCTGCGAAGAGGTCATCGATGCGGGGAAGCGGGTATTGCTCTGCACACAACACTGGGTTGACAGTGACTTTAAAATCACCGCAAATCCGGAGAGAGCCATCTTTCTTCACGATTGGAACGATAGGAGTGGCCCATGAGCTATGGGTAACTGGTATTAGGACTCCATAGGTGACAAGGCGCTCCAGGTCTGCTTCAACTTTTGGCCTGATGGCATATGGCACAGTTCGGGCTTTCAGATATTTTGGTGGACTGCCAGGTTTAATGTTCAATGTCACAGTGATTCCCTTCATACTTCCCAAATCATCTCCAAAAACAGCAGCATGTTTCCTTAGTATAGGGGTTAGACTGGTTTCTTCTTTAGTCATCCGGTGCACGTCTGCCCAGTTCAGTTGAATCTTCCCAAGCCAAGACCTACCCATTAAGGCTGGGTAGTTACCTCTCACCACAAACAGTGGCAATTTAGCCACCTGTCCATTGAGCTCCACCTTAACATCAATAGTGCCCAGCATAGGCACAGCTTCTCCCATATACGTCTTCAGAACAGTTTTTGTTGCCTTAAGCGGAAGATGCTGTAGCTTTTCTTTATACACAGTCTCGGAGATCAGTGAGACGGCTGCACCGGTGTCCAGTTCCATGCGTATACGTTTGCCATCCAATAACGGGGTTACCCAGTATTCATGTGAGCCCATTGCCAAAGACAAAACATGCAGTGGCACTTCCTCTTGCGATGAGGTGTCACCTTGATCATCCTGGGTCTGCTCTAGGGTATGCAGGGTTCCTCTTTTTGTCGGCCAGACCACAGGCCTCTTTTTCTTTTGTTTACAGGCACACTCAATGTGTCCCTTTTTGCCACAGTGTCGACACACCAGGTCCTTACACCAGCATTCTGATGCCTGGTGACCCGGCTTACCACAGCGGTAACATTCTTGACTCTGCACAGTTTTGTGGGTCGGTTCTTGTGACACTTTTTGCACCCTAAGGGGTGCACCGATGTATTGTGCCTCCCTTGTAGCCAGTTCCATGGAGACAGCAATATCAACAGCCTTCTGTAAGGTAAGCTGAGCCTCTGTCAGTAGGCGCTTCCGTATAGCTTCACTGTACAGGCCACACACTAACCTGTCACGCAGGGCATCATGTAACATTTCTTTAAATTCACAGTGTTCTGCTAGCTTTTTTAAAATGGCTACAAATTGTACAACTGTTTCATCTTCCTTTTGGTCTCTTTTGTGGAACCTATATCTTTCAGCAATTACCAATGGTTTTGGGGAGAAATGAGACCCCAGGATTTCCACAATGTCACTGTAAGATTTAGTCTCAGGCTTAACAGCGTGTAGTAAGCTGCGTAGCAGAGAGTAGGTTTTAGCCCCTACAACAGTTAAGAATATTGGCATCTTCTTCGCTTCTGTAATGTCATTTGCAATACCAAAAAGCTCAAAACGCTCAGTATACACATGCCACTGCTCTGTATTCTCATCAAAAGGCTCCAGGGGCCTGGTCAGAGTAGCCATGATTTTTAGTTTCACTTTCACAGTCAGTGCAAACAAGCAGCTTTTTTGTTTGTTTGTTCTTTACCTTAACTTCTACTTCCTTCTGTTACTGGAGCAGCACCGGAGTCTCACCCTCGTCGCCAGTGTTATATCCTTGGGGCAGCCGGTGTAGGAAGCAATCACTTGAGGCCAGAGAGCAGGCAGCTAACCAAAACCTCCATTTTATTTACATATATACAGAGAGCTCCTCAGCCGGTTGAAACCGGTTGAGCTAACCCATAATAATCTAACTCAGTTGCCATAGCAACAAAACCATGACAACCAAATACACAACACTGACTACTCAATGTGCACACCCATGGACTCTCTGCTTCCCTGTGTTTGCCATACTCCAAGCTCTGCTCCAGTCTAGGCTCCAACCTTCAACCAGCTCTGCTCTGGCCTAGACCCTGCCCGGACCTGGCCTTGTTCCAGTCCTGTCCAGCCTTGCTCCTGCTTCTGAACCAGCCCTGCTCCTGACTCTGGTTCTGACCCTTGACTTCAATTACTGGCTCTGTCTCAATCCTTGACTCTGGCATCTGGACTCTGACTACAGTTTTCACACTCAGCCCTGGTTCAGACTGTCTTGACCCTTGTCTCTGGCATGCAGGTTCTGACTCTGGTTCTTACATCTGGCTCTGATCACTAGAGCTCACTCCTGCTCCGACCACTAGGCCAGACCACCTCTGACCTGGTCTCCTGACACCAGGTTTCTGACTCCATTGCAGGCACCCTGACAGCCCAAGCTTGCGCCATAAGAACACAGGAATTACCAGATCAGAACAGGTCCATCTAGTCCATATACAGCCTCTATAATAGTGGCCAATACCAATGCTTCAGAGTTATTCCTGAACAGCCATACTGGGTCAGACCAAAGGTCCATCTAGCCCAGTATCCTGTCTTCTGACAGTGGCCAATGTCAGGTGCCCCAGAGGGAATGAACAGAACAGGTAATCATCAAGTGATCCATCCCCTGTCACTCATTCCCAGCTTCTGGCAAACAGAGGCTAGGGACACCATAGAATCATAGAAGATTAGGGTTGGAAGAGACCTCAGGAGGTCATCTAGTCCAACCCCCTGCTCAAAGCAGGACCAACCCCAACTAAATCATCCCTGCACCATCCTGGCTAATAGCCATGGATGGACCTATCCACCATGAACTTATCTAGTTATTTTTTGAACCCAATTATAGTCTTGGTCTTCACAACATCCTCTGGCAAGGAGTTCCACAGGTTGACTGTCCGTTGTGTGAAAAAAAAATACTTCCTTTTGTTTGTTTTAAACCTGCTGCCTATTAATTTCATTTGGTGATGATAAAAGAAACACCATAATAGACAGTTATGGTATAACCTGCCATAGGGAATTTTTTCCTAATCCCCGTCAGTTTGTAATTGCTTTATGCCCTGAAATATGAGATTATTTTTCCTTATCCATTTTAATGTTATCTAACTATAACTGCTCTCATATTTTATCAGTCATCCTAATGGAATTTTAGCCCGATTATTCAGTTACTACAGATAATAAACAGCACATAATATCTGGTTTGTGCAGAATGAAGATAAATTTAAGTCTACACTGAATGACGTACCTTGTGACAAGGTACAGTTAAGTAATATACATATCTGTATGAGACATCTCCACAATTCTGCCTGAACTGATCCTGAAGTTTAAGAAACCTTTGTCTTTAGCAAGGAAGTTATTGGATTGATAGGTCCAACAATTAAAGACAACCCCTTTTGTCAATATTCCCATGCAGAGTTTCTAAAGCACAATAGGTAACATTAGATTGCACTTTCTTTTCCAAGAAAGGTAATTTTTCAGCATAAACCATTCTCCATTTCTCAATGCACTGCTGGTTTTTATAAAGGCAAAAACTTGGCAGCAGCTATGGGGTAGAATTCAAGACAAGCACAAGGATATAATGGGTCAATTTTCGAACAACTCTCCTTGCAATTTATCAAACGTCTATCCCTTCCTGTCATTGTGAAATGGGGAGCAAAGCAAGACCTTTCAAAGTTTTTTGCAAAAATACACAGAATATGGACTAGGCAGGTGGCTAGGTCACTCACTTGGGTTGTGAGATTCAAGTCCCTTCTCTGAATCAGCATTTCTGAATCAGAAGGGACTTGACCCTGGGTCTCCCACCTCCACGCTTAATGCCCTCACCACTCACCTACTGGCTATTCTGGGGAGTTCATATCTTGTTTTGACCAGAAAGTTCATCCCAGACCTGAGACACCTTTCCCAATTAAAGGTTTGTCTAAACTGATACAATCCCATAAAATGTTTCAGTTTTGAGGAATCTGTATTTTCTGACGGAAAAAAAATTTCATTTGAAAATCCCCAACCAGCACTAATCACTCAGAGTATGTTGATCCAGAGTGACTGATGATTTGACACTTCATAAAGGTCTGTGTCTTGGCTTCAGCCCAGCGAGTTAGCAGTTCTGAACAAGAGACATCACAGAAGTAAGCTTCCTGACATCATCCCCGCATGGTAAAGGTGCTTACCAGAGACCTCACAGAAATCTGGCCCTTCACATAAGCCTGAAGGTTGAGGCCATGTTACAAGGACCTCCAATAAGCCTAGAAAAGCTGAATCAGTAACTTTGACATCAGCCCACCAAGCTACAGCTGCTAACCAGTAACTCTCAGAGGCTGATGCCTTGACATCAAACTACATGCTAAAGTTGTATGAAGTATGAAGCTTTACATAAGGCCAGCAAGAGTGAAGTGCTGAATCAGTGCCCTCACAAAGCCTGTGCCTGGGCTTCTGCCCACAAAGCTACAGGCGCTAAGCCCCACAGAAATCTGTGCCTTGAAATCAACTCGGAAAATTAGAGTTGCTGAGCCAGTGACCTCATAGTGGCTTATCTCTTGGTATCGAATCTGCAAGCTAGAAGTGCTGAGCTAGTGAGCTCGTAAAGTCCTGTGCTTTGACATCAGCCCAGCACGCCAGTGTTGCTGAGCCAGTAACTTAATTGAGAACTGTAACAATGATCTGAGATTTGACATCAGCTCAGCAGGGGCGGCTCTAGGAATTTGGCAGGGCGGCACGCCGCAGGAGGCGCGCTGCCGGTCCCACGGCTCCAGGGGACCTCTTGCAGACGCGCCTGCAGAGGGTGCGCTAGGAGGACAGCAGGCGGCTCCGGAGGACCTTCCGCAGTCATGCCTGCGGGAGGTCCACCCGAGCCGCGGGACCAGCGAACCCTCCGCAGTCATGCCTGTGGGAGGTCCGCTGGTCCCGCAGCTCCGGTGGACCTCCCGCAGGCATGACTGCGGAAGGTCCGCCGGAGCCGCCTGCCGCCCTGCCGGCAAAATGCCACCCCAAGTGCGCGCTTGGCGCGCTGGGGTCTGGAGCCGGCCCTGCAGCTCAGGAAACTAGATATGCTGAACCAGGAAGCTTGAGTTTAGCCCAACACAATAAAGTTGCTGAGCTAGAGACCTCACTGAGGGCTGTACCTTGACATCATCCCAGCAAGTTAGTGGGGCTGATTCATGACACTCTGCCCCTTCACACCAGAGATGCTAGCTGCAGGTGCTGAGTTACTGAAGTGAGCTCACAAAGCCTGTTGCCTGGACAACTGAGCAAGCTAGAGGGGCTGATCTAGGCGATCTCACAAAGGCTTGGGCCTTGACATCATCCCAGCAAGCTAGAGATGTTGAGCCAGTAACCTCAGAGAAGCCTGTTCCTTGACATCCACTAGAAAGACGGAAGTACCTGAATGCAGCTGGGCAGTTATAAGTCACAGCTGGCCCTGATAAGAGGGCTGGGAGTAAGGAGTCGTGAGAGTCTCATTCCAGCCCTGGAGTGAGAAGGACCTAGCTGCCTGAGAGAGACAGGGTACCTTCAACAGAGCAGTGCTGGGGAAGCGGCAGTCTGAGTTGGGGAGCTCAGGCTTGGCTACCTCCCAGGCTGAGGCCTGGCAGGAAGGCCTACGGAGGTACTGGGGCTGCAGGGAGACAGCTGGGGCTAGAAAGGCAGCAGGTCCAACTCCCTTGCTAATGATGAGAGTGGTCATTACAGATTGCAGTTTGCCCCAGAGAAAGGGGGCTAGATGACGACTGGCAGTAGCCACTGAGACAAGGTGGGGAGGGGGGTTCCCCTGGCAGGGGAGACCCAGAGAGTGGGGGTGCTGCTGTGAGGCAGCACCCCAAGATAAGGGGGCCTGAAGTGCCTGAAGTACAGAGGTGGTGGAGATGAGGAAGCAGGTACTGGTAGGGAGAAACAGGCCAGCTGGAGGTTCTCCAAGGCTGGACTGAGCTAATTCCCGGTCTGACCAGCAGGAGGTGCCGCAATGGTGAGTGCCTGCTGTGTTACCCTGAGTCATTGTGCTCACAGAGGCCTTTGACTTTTCAGCAGCTCAGCAAGCCATTGCTTCTGAGTAGAGGTTAGAGCAGTAGGGAATGTTTAGGCAAATAGCTCCCCCTCTTCTTCAGAAAGCTTTATATGAATTCGGAAGAAACCAGAGGTGACTCATGGTGACTCATGGGGGAAGGGGGAAAGGCACGCTGGGTCTGATGAACAGCCAGTGTAACCAATTCTACCTTGCCCCACCCCTCTTAGCACTTCAAGCACAGAGGGCATGGCAGGGATGGAATGTGCTGTGATTCACACCAGGGTAAATAAGAGCAGAATTTTACCCTGAGGAGTCAGATATCATCATCATGGCAACTCCCAAAGGGGTGTGGCGTTTTTGCAAATTGAGCACCACCTGTGATCCCCAGGAGGCACAATAGCCTGTAAGAGGCTGTTATTAATCGTTATAAATTCTCTCATGTACACCAGTTTTCCACTGGTGTAATTCCTTGGCCTTTAGTGGAATTGCTTCTGAATTCCACCAGCAACAGTGAGAGGAGAATCAGACTGACACATGATTCAAAGTACACATGATAATTATGCTCTTTTTTATATGCACGATAGTTGGATACTGCCAACTTTTTAAAGACGGATTTTTTCATACCATTCACTAATTTAAAAAAAATTGAAATGAATATGAAAAGTGATGACCTCAGGCATTGAAGAATCCCAAAGCTGTCAGTAACAAAGCTGCCTACTAGCACATTGCTTCAATCAGAGGATTATAGGTTTTAACGTTTGCATCATGGATAAACTCACTATAATGCATTAAAATAATTTCTCTTCTCATTTTATTTAGTGAGATGTTCCATTAAATAACAGCGAATCAAGTCACATATTAAGCCCAGCGGCATTCTTTCAAGCTGACAGAATTGTTACAATAGCTCAGAATCAAAAGAATGAAATTGAATTAATTTATTTAAATACATTATAATAGGTAGGGCTTATGATACAAGCCATTATTTTGTGGCAGTGGGGAATAACCTTCTAGTTCCTTTAAAGAGCAGATTTAGTTCAAAGTTTGACAATTACAGTTACAAATGTGCTGAAAATATGCTACAGCTCGAGATTGCAGCATTTCTCTGGGCAGCTAAATTGAATGAGGTCTTGGGATCTGATGCAAAGGCCATGGAAGTCAATGGACTACAAAACTATGGTGAGGAGGGCAATATGAAAACCTCTATGGAACAGAAATAGAATTGAATGGAAAGACTCCCTTCGAGTTCATTGGGCTTTGAATTGGCTTTAGGATTATATGGTTATTATTGGTTCATAAATGTTTACAGTAAATGAATTTAAAATTAAGACAGCAAGTTAAACATTTTAAAGATCATGGAGGATAGTCCATCCATGGCTATTAGCCAAGACGGTCAGGTGTGCAACCTCATGCTTAGGGCAACCCTAAACATCTGTCTTCCAGAAGCCGGGCAAGGACAATAGGGGTGGCTCACTCTGACTGCCCTGTTCTGTACACTCCCCCTGAAGCTCTGGTATGGGCCATTGTTGGAGACAGGAAACTGTGGTAGATGGACCATTGGTCTGACTCAGTATGGTAGTTCTTATGTTCTAAGATGTTTTGCCCCTCTCTTTTTGTTGCTATAATATTGATCTGAGGGAGAGTGATGTGTCTAAGTAATTCCAGGAATATAATTCTTCAGCACTTTGGACCTTGTGTAAGTCTTTTATTTTTGTCATGGGGGCATGTTGGAAGTGTGCTGGGGATGGAAGAAGGCATGGCTGGAGTGCACTGTGCTCCCATGGTCGCCATTGCCCCTAAGAAACCATTACAAGCTAAAATAAGATAGGACCTCTCTCTTTTAGGGTTTTATACTGCCACCAACTGTCACAATATCTAAGCGCCTTCCATGTAAAATTGACAGAAATAGCAAAGTTCCTAGCAGACTTCATGGATCCTCTGGCATCCTCCCTTTTTGGGTAAAAATCTGGTTGGGTTCGTGTTTTTCCTTTTTGTTTTTTTTTAAGACTTTATTCATTTCTTTTCTACACCCCACCCCCTTTTCTGTTTTGTTTTGTTTTTTCATTGGCAGGGTTTGGGTTTTCTGGGGCAAAGGGGTGCTAGTGATACTTCCAAGGGTTTTAGTAAGATTTAAATTTATTCAGTAATTAAAGAGACCTCAGGATCAGTCAGCTTGATTTGATTTATTAAGTGTTTCATTAATTAGGCAGCACATAAGAGAAAGAGATATACATCACCACAATCTGCAAGAACCCATTCCCTGTAGCTGGGGAAAGTGAGCTTGCACTCCTGTCTGGTTCTGTGTTTAGCTGAGACTTCAATAATCTTCAAGAGGAGCTGATTACAGTTTCATCCTCAGTTTTTCTTCTTTTTCACATACAGACACATGATATTTTTAGCCCATTTTTGGATACATTTCTAATTACACAGTCAGACATCTGTTATTTACTTGATTCTTTTCAGTAAGTCCATCAAATTGAGCTAATGTAATCATCTGTTACATTTTAGTAAGGACATTGCTAAAAATAATATTCCTTACTTAACAATTCCTGTAAAGGCTATATCTTTCTGGTAATTCTTACCAAGCTAGCATTTTCTCTTCTTAGCATGACTCCCAAAGAATCATGGGAGCTTGGTTCATGGGTAAGCTATAGGGCCTCATGAAAGTCTGATTCATAGCTCAACACTAGTGCTAGGACATTTTTATGGTGGAAAGACCTTTTGGAAGAGAAAAGGTTTGCAGCATTTCCTACAGACAGACAGACTCTGGAAGCTTAGTTCATACCTGGATCACTATTACCAAGAAGGCTTTGTCTCACACGCTTTGCCCTTGGCTTTATGAGTTGCATTGACCCAAAGAAGCACAGCTGTCTTGGTAGTTCATAGATTGAAATTCAGCTTCTGATGTAGCTGAGGTTTGATCCATTAATTGCTTTGAAGATTAGTACTAAAGCTTTAAACTGGCATCAGAAGCCAAGTAGGAGCCAGTGGAAGGACTTGAGCACAGGCCTGATGTTCTTACAAAGGTCTAAATCATAGAGGAAGTAGGCAGCCACATGCTGCACTATTTGGAGCCTGGTCATTGTCTTCACTTTCAGCTTTAGATACAGTGAATCACAATAATACAACCTAGAGATGACCAGTGCATGGATCACGGTGGCACTTTTAGATATTGATGCTACCTGGTCATCCAAACTTAGTGGAGCATCAACCAAGACCCCAAGGATTTGTACCACTTTAATAAATGGGACTGAATGCCTTCAATGGAAGGTGGAAACAACGTTTCATCTAGTTCTTCAAAGTGTTTCCTTTTTGCAACCAACTTCGCTTCACAGTCTTGCCTGGGTTCAGCTTGAACCAGATGCTCTTCATCCAAGAAGAGGTTTCTTGTCAGCATCCTGACATTTTGGCAGCAGTGGTGGCGGTTCCATCAGTTGAGAATGAAAGATGTAGTTAACTGTCATTGGCATATTTTTGGTATCTGAGCCCATTGTGTCTCACTCTCTCTCTGAGTGGTCTCATATAGATATTGAAGAGAGACAGGTATAATATGGATCCTTAAGAGATTCCACAGGTGTAATTCCCTACATTAGAGAATTTTTCACAAATACAGTAACACCAATTTTTTTCTGTGTGTGCTTCAGCCCCGGAGCACCCACGGAGTCGGCTCCTATGGCTTCAGAGCAGCCCTGAGGCTGCTCTAAGTTACTTATCAGGTTAAGGTGCATTGGTGCAAGACTGGGTCTACATTACCATCTGTATTGGTATCGATACATTGGTGCACATTTCTCTAATGTAGGCAGGATCTTAAAGCAACATTGAGCCTGGTCCAAGTTGCACAGGGGGCTGAATTAGCTGCTGGCCTGCCTTAGAATTGGGAGAGTACAAAGAAGGCTAAAGGCAATTTTTTTCCAGCATAAGCAATGCTGAACTGAACTCTGCCACAGCTAAGGATCTGGGCCATAGTGTCAGTGTAAATAAATATAAGAATTATAGTTGCAAAAAATTTTTTAAGAAAACAGACTCAAAGCCTATCACAAAAGACTGGATCACATCTTTACGTGAAAAAGATTCATATGAAAGAATAATGTATAGATTACAAGGAACATAGCAATGAGATTATATGTGGGGACAATTCCTGCCCTGTCTTACTAAAACAGCAGTTATATTTACTCTGGTACCTCTTCTCTTCTTGCAGCAATCTCTCTTTCTTTCCCTCTCTTCTTATCATTTCTTCACTTCTTCTACACTTATTGTATAGTTTAGTTTTACTAATATTTTTACTGATTATATTGCATCTTTTATGTTGCATGATATTGACCTTTTTTGTTTTTCTTGCTGCATCTATTGCAATTTCATTTGTTTTCTGTTTTAAAAAAAAAATCTCAAAGATACTTTAGAATATTGTAGATCACCATCACAATTACCACTTGCACTTTTTTGAAGAAGCTGAAGACATGATTATAATCCCTGGAAGTATATGTAGTTGCTTTCAATCCAATATATGAAGCTTCTTCACCACTATGTATTAAAACTGGTTAATTTGCCACTCATTAGTCCCAGGAAGAGCCACTGCTCTGTTTCTTGAAATTTAAATTTGTGTTCTAAGAGAAACAAATACGGTGTTATGCTTGAAGGCTACAGACTATTTTGTTCCTTTCTCCCTAGGAATCCTGTATAATCTAGAAAATGACTCAGATCAGAGATTCTGGTTATGCTGGATAATATACCCTGCTGTATATAACCTTTTAAGTTAGGAATACTTTAGTAGCCTTCTAGGGTTAAGCTACAGTGAATTTCCCCAAAGGGAAGGGTTCCATAGTAACGTAAAGATTTGATACCTCTTTGATTACTGTCCATGAGATATTTTAAAAATAGTAACAGACTTAATCTGAACTTTTACCTTATATCTTTTGTCACTAAAATCCACCCATCCTGTTCTACCCTGTTCCTAGATCAAAGCAAGTTATTTCTCAAACTTGGTTATTTGAGAAACTGGAAAAAATGAGCCAAATCCTGTATTTCACTGCTACCAGGTCACCCCACTGAAGTCAGAGGGGTTGCACTTGTGTAACTGGGACAGAACTGGTCCACAGTATGCCTCTATAAAATAACTGGCTGCAGGAAAATGCTTCTTCCTTTAAAAATGTGAAGACAAGTTCAGCATATCCCTTAACAATGAGTTTAAAGACTTGCCTACTCTAGAGATATTTCCACTGCTGTAGATACAGTGATGTACTGTACTCGTACAACTCTAAAGGGTGGACATGCTGCACCAGGGTAAAAAGTGAGTTGTGTCAATGCATCTAAATGGAGTAAGCCACACTGGTGCAAGTCACTTTTCACACTAGTGCAACAAGTCCACTCTTTAGAGTTGCACTAGTACAGTACAGCAGTGGGAAAAAAAACCTAGAGTAGGCAAGCCTCTAAACTCATTGTTAAGGGGTATGCAGAACTTGTCTTCAAAGTGTTAACGGGGGAATCATTTTCCTGCAGCTGATTAAGGAGTTGTACCGATGTACCTACATTAATGCAAAAATCTTCAATGTAGACAAGCCCTAAAAATGTGATCAGCACACGATCTCTAAGCATATATACCAGCAAGGCCTCTGGCTCTCACGCAGGATTCATCCCGAGGGATAACTGGCAGTGTTAGCACTGTTGCTCTGTCTCAGGGTTTCTTATGAAAGGCATCTTTAAATTCCTGCCATGGGGTTTCATAGTCACTCCCCTACAGGCAGGCACTGAGTTAGGGTATGTCTACACTACGGGATTATTCCGATTTTACATAAACCAGTTTTGTAAAACAGATTGTATAAAGTCAAGTGCACGTGGCCACACTAAGCACATTAATTCGGCGGTGTGCATCCATGTACCGAGGCTAGCGTCGATTTCCGGAGCGTTGCACTGTGGGTAGCTATCCCATAGTTCCCGCAGTCTCCCCCGCCCATTGGAATTCTGGGTTGAGATCCCAATATAAAAACAGTGTCGCAGGTGATTCTGGGTAAATGTCGTCACTCAATCCTTCATGAAAGCAACGGCAGACAATCATTTCACACCCTTTTTCCCTGGATTGCCCTGGCAGACGCCATAGCATGGCAACCATGGAGCCCCTTTTGCCTTGTCACTGTCACCGTATGTGTACTGGATGCTGCTGACAGACACGGTACTGCAGTGCTACACAGCAGCATTCATTTCCTTATTGCACTGTCTGCCATTGTAAATTGGCGATGAGATGACGGTTATCAACCGTTTTGTACCGTCTGCTGCTATCATGGGTGCTCCTGGCTGGCCTCGCTGAGGTCGGCCGGGGGCGCATGGACAAAAATGAGAATGATTCCCCGGGTCATTCCCTTCTTTATGTTTTGTCTAAAAATAGTCAGTCCTGCCTAGAATATGGGGCAAGTCTACTAGAGAACCAGAGAGCACAGCCGCTCCGTGTCAGAGCCCCAGAGATCCCGCAGAAATGATGAGCTGCATGCCATTCTAGGGGGTGCCCCTGCAACAACCCCACCTGTTGCTTCCCTCCTCCCCCAACCCTCCTGGGCTACCATGACAGTGTCCCCCCATTTGTGTGATGAAGTAATAAAGAATGCAGGAATAAGAAACACTGACTTTTTAGTGAGATAAAATGAGGGGGAGGAAGCCTCCAGCTGCTATGATAGTCCAGGCAGGACATTAAAGGGGGGGGAGAGGAGCGCAGCCTCCCCCTGCTATGATAGTCCAGGCAGTACAGAATCTTTTCTTTAGACATGAAAGAGGGGGGCTGATGGAGCTCAGCCTCCAGTTGCTATGATGAGGACGGTTACCAGCCATTTTGTACCATCTGCCGGGAATGACTGGGAGTCATTCCCAATTTTACCCAGGCACCCCTGGCCGACCTCACCAGGCCAGCCCGGAGCACTCACGGGCTGATGATGAAGACGGATATCAGTCATATTGCACCATCTGCCACCGGGAAGGGGATGCTGGTGTTCAGCACTGCAGCACCCCGTCTACCAGCAGCATGCAGTAGACATAGGGTGACATTGAAAAAAGGCGAGAAACGATTTTTCCCCTTTTCTTTTGGGGGGAGGGAAGGGTGTAAATTGATGACATATACCCTGAAGCACCCGGGAAAATGTTTTTGACCCTTCAGGCATTGGGAGCTCAGCCAAGAATGCAAATGCTTTTCGGAGACTGCGGGGACTGTGGGATAGCTGGAGTCCTCAGTACCCCCTCCCTCCCTCCATGAGCGTCCATTTGATTCTTTGGCTTTCCATTACGCTTGTCACACAGCACTGTGCTGCGGACTCTGTATCATAGCCTGGAGATCTTTTCAAATGCTTTGGCATTTCATCTTCTGTAATGGAGCTCTGATAGAACATATTTGTCTCCCCATACAGCGATCAGATCCTGTACGGTCCATGCTGGAGCTCTTTTTGGATTTGGGACTGCATCGCCACCTGTGCTGATCAGAGCTCCACGCTGGGCAAACAGGAAATGAAATTCAAAAGTTCGTGGGGCTTTTCCTGTCTACCTGGCCAGTGCATCTGAGTTCAGATTGCTTTCCAGAGAGGTCACAATGGTGCACTGTGGGATACCGCCCAGAGGCCAATACCGTCGAATTGCAGCCACATGGCAATACCGATTTCAGCGCTACTCCCCTCGTTGGGGAGGAGTACAGAAATCGGTTTAAAGAGCCCTTTATATTGATATAAAGGGCTTCATTGTGTGGACAGGTGCAGGGTTAAATCGGTTTAACGCTGCTAAATTCGGTTTAAACACGTAGTGTAGACCAGGCCTTAGTATGCTCCTTCCAGAGTCATGCTCCCTTCCCAGCCAATTCAAGCTCCTTTTTGGGACTGTGCTGATAACCTCTGGCATTAGCACTGGGAAAGTTGCAGCTACTTTGTCCTGCTGCAATCTGGTTCTTCTGTTGCAGGAGCCTCTGCCAGGGATTATGATGACAAAAAGCTGATGTCTGCCCTGAGTGAATTTAGACCAGGGGTAGGCAACCTATAGCATGCGTGCCAAACGTGGCACACGAGCTGATTTTCATTGGCACTCACACTGCCAGAGTCCTGGCCACTGGTCCGGAGGGCTCTGCATTTTAATTTACTTTTAAATGAAGCTTCTTAAACATTTTAAAAACCTTATTTATTTTACATACAACAATAGTTTAGTTACATATTATAGACTTATAGAAAGAGACCTTCTAAAACATTAAAATGTATTATCGGCACACGAAACCTTAAATTAGAGTGAATAAATGAAGACTCGGCACACCACTTCTGAAAGGTTGCCGACCCCTGATTTAGACCATACTGATGGCTGAAGTCCTAACAGGAAAAACAGCTTTACTCTCAAGTGCTCCAAAAGCAGGGAGAGTGATGGGAAACAGTCAATGTATTCCTATTAAGAAATCTCCTTTTCAGCGTCAGAATGGCTTAAATATTTAACAAGCTTCACGCACACAGAATACACGCAAAGCAAACAATCAGACAGACCCTGCTATTGTGGACTGCCTTGTATCAGCTTTCAACCTCATGTCTAACACCACACTTAAGGTGTGGCATTGGCTGTCTTCCAGCATGATATATATGCTGCCAAGTCTGAGAGCTTTAACGTAATCACTGGGAGCTAACGCAAATCCCTATCAAAATATAACCCTCAGATGAAAAGATCACAGTATGAGTAATAGAGACAAACTGTATGCTAACCACTAGAGAGGAGCCTGGTTATCAGATCTGGAGCAGACCTGATGGGTGTGGATCCATGGTTTTCATTTGGACACATCTCTTGTAAAGACAGAAAACTTAATTAAAATTCCTTTAGGGGAGACAATGAGTAATAAGATGAATCTGTTTCCCCCACACCCCAGTCCCCTCTTAAAATGCTATTTTCCAGATTTATGTGCCTGATTCATTAAGAATTGTTCTCATTTCACTGTGTTGTTGGTGGTGTTTTGTTTGGTTTTCTTTTCTTTTAGAACTTGAAACCCTCCTCCTGTTTGAGGCCCTGATACAGCATAGCACTTAAGCATGTGTTTAACTTCAAGCACATGAACTTCAAGCATCGAAATAATTGGGAATACTCACATTTCAAGTTAAGATTGTGCTTAAGGCCCCAATTCAGCAATCCACCCATGTTCAGCAAAGCCTTTTATCCCATACAGTAGTTAACTTCAAGCATGTGTTTAAGTCTCATTGAAGTAACCATGGATATGTTTAAGCATGCACTTAAATGTTTTGCTGAACTGGGAACTAGTAGATCAGGGCTTGATTTTGCTTCCATTTCTGTCTGTTGCCCTATTATTACTATTTTTAGTTATGTATTTATTGTTTTACACCAGCCCCTGTCAAAATCAGGGACCTCGTGCTAGGTGCTGTACAAACATAAAATATGAGACAGTTCCTAGGGACAAGAGATACAAGCGGTGTAGAGTGGAGTGGAGTAGACGGAAGACAGACTACAAGGGTGACATTAATAGGAATATAAGGCTGCGTATGCTATTAGCTAATGTACAGTGTGGTGATAACTGCCCTCTTTGCAAGTCTTTTTTGTCACTGAATGGTTCTCCAATGGCTGGTTGTGGAAGAGATGGTCTTCCTCAAATTTTTGAGATCAAAGGAGAAAAATTCTGATTATAAACAGAATGGCTTCTTAACCCTAGCAAGTATAATGGAAGTATCATTTGATGAAAAGAGTCTCCAAGATACAAGGATGTCAACATACCACCTCCAAGATAAATAAAACTCACTAGCATAATGTTCTTTCCATGACTTGCCCAGAACAACACCACGGACTAGAAATCTTTACAGAAAGGGGTTTAACTCTTTGCGTGTATTTGACAGACAGTTTCAACTGAGGGCCAGGGTGTGCCTGGATGTGGTTATCTAGCAAGAGGCATATGCTTTACACCACCTCACATTCACTCTCACTTGTGCTCGATATCTATCAACCAGTCTTTTACATTCTCTCATACATTCTCTCCATTTACACGTTTCTCCCAGACACCCCTCCTCACTGTCTTTTCCTCGCCCGTTCTCCTTGTGTCTTCCCACTCCCCTGTCTCCAAACCCCATGTTCCACTTTTCTTTCCATCCTCCCTTCTATCACTCCATTTCCTCTCTCACCTCAGAATCAGTAGTAGGAAGAGGCTACTCAGGGCCCAGTGAAAGAAACAGCAATGAAGGGGGAAAGGGATGTCGAAGAGGAGGCCCATCATGTCAACACTAGTTAAACTGGCAGCAGCAAAGAGGAAGGAGGGAGAAGTTGGTGAGACTTCAAGGCCCCAGACCCTTTACCTCAAGTTTTCGCCTTGCTAGTGCTCCTCCATTCAGTAGTGACTAGGCAACCAGATCCACTTTTAGTTTAGAAAGAAATGAATGAGCTGGATGTACACATCGCTCACACCGGGTCAAACTGGCAGCCATTTATCCAGCGGCAGCTCCAGGCACCAGCGCTCCAAGCGCGTGCCTGGGGCGGCAAGCCACGGGGGTTACCCTGCCATTCCCTGCAAGGGCAGCAGTCAGGCTGCCTTTGGTGGTTTGAATGCAAGAGGTCCGCTGGTCCCGCGGATTTGGCGGCAATTCGGCGATGGGTATGCCGCAGCCACAGGACCAGCGGACCTCCCACAGGCAAGCCGCCAAATCCGCAGGACTGGGGACCTCCCACAGGCAAGCTGCCGAAGGCAGCCTGCCTGCCATGCTTGGGGCAGCCAAAAAATTAGAGCCACCCCTGCATTTATCTGATGCGTTTGTTTTACATTAACATAAACCCACACTAGCCAAGTCAATAGACTTCTCTACTGAACACTAATAAAGTGCCTTTTCTATTTCTAAGCTCTTAAACCCTAAGTGGTTGGCAAAGGGAATCATCTACACTACTACACCAGCGGCACATCTGGTGAAGATGCACTATGCCAACAGGAGAGCGCTCTCCCATCAGCATAATTACTCCACCTCAATGAGAGGCAGAAGCTATGTCACCAGGAGAATATCTCCCACCAACATAGCACGGTGTAGACAACACTTTAAGTCAATGTAATATACGTCACTCAGCAGGGTGGCTTTTTCACACCCTTAAGCAACATAAATTACATCTATTTAAGCCAGGGGCGGGCAAACTTTTTGGCCTGAGGGCCGCGTGAGGTTTCTGAAGTTGTATGGAGGGCTGAATAGGGGAGGGGCTGTGCCTCCCCAAACAGCCAGGCATGGCCTGGCCCCCGCCCCCTATCTGACACACACCCCCTGCTTCTCGCCCCCTGACAGCTACCCCAGGACCCCTGCCCCATCCCCCCCCCCCGTTCCCTGTCCCCTGACAGCCCCTGGAACCTCCACCCCATCCAACCCCTCCTCTTATTCCCCAAATGTTTATGCACTTATTGGAACTCTCTTGGTTTCTTTGAGCTGAAAAACTGGACTGGAAATGTTGTGGCAGCATTAGTTGCACGGGCCATCTTAATTGTAGCATTTCATAACTTTTCAGTGCTTCACTTTGCAATAGTGGGGTTTTTTTTTAACATAGGTTGTTGTGTGTGTAATTTCCTAGATTTTAAACAATGCTAACTGCAAAACCAGAAATTCCATCATATAGCATGTTGACACCCACATGGATCATGAACATGGCTGGAACTTTTAGAGTCCCCCCACAGACTATTTCCACTTGAGCTAACAGAGTAACCGATAGCAACAATAGGTTGTCATCTTCTAAGGGGACCAGCATTAGAGTGGGATGGTATATTTGCCAGTGGGTTTCACACATATTTGCTGACAGCAGAGGAAGGGTGAGACTCAGGAAGCTTTGAGTTCCATTCCAGGCTCTGGAGGGCAATATCCTCTAATGGGCACACACTCTTCAAACTTTTCCATCCAAGTTTGATCTCCTTTTGTCCCATCACCTCCAAGCTGTCCTTGTCAGTCTTGTCTCTTCCCCTCCCATGGTTCCTTGTCCAAGTCCCATTCTCCTCACCTACCCAGTCCCAGGATCCAGTCCCCAGGCTTCACACCCCAGCCACAGTCTTTTTGCCCAGCAAGCCTTAGTCTACCCCCTCCAGGCTCTCCATCCCAGGCTCAGTCTTCCCCCATTCCAAGTCCTTTGCCCAGCCATTCCCAGTTCCCTCCCCATCCCACCGCAATCTCTAGTTTCTTGTCCCTAGGCTCCTTGCCCAGCCACTCCCATTTTCCCCCTTCCGGCTCCTTGTCCCATATGTGTCTCCCCATCCCACCTGACCTAGTCATCCCCCTCCCCACATCCATATTCTCTGTCCCATTCTCCCTCCTTGGTCTCCTCGACCATGTCTCTGTGCATAACCTGTCTCAGTTTTCCCCTCATGCTCTGGATCCTTGTCAAATCTAGTTCCCTTCCCCCTCACCCTACCTTCTCACCACCCCATTGGTTCCCAGTCTCTTTGCCCATCCAGACTGAGTCTCACCCCAGGTACTCACTGAATTCTAGTCCATTTCCCTCCTGGCTCCCACTCCCAGTCACCTTACCCAGCCAATCTAGGTCTCATTTGACACCCCAGCTGCCAGTATCAGTTTCCCTCTTCCCTCCTTCCACCAGCCTCCAGCCCCAGTCCCCCCAACCAATGCTCTCAGTTCCTCCACCCATTTAACTCCCAAGCACCCAATATCCTTGCCCAGCCAGTCCCAGTCTCCTGCTCAGTCCAACCTCCTTGTCCAACTTATTCCAGTCCCCTACCAGCTCTTAGTCTGTCTCCTGCCAGCTCCTAGTCTCCTTGTCCAGTCAGTCCCAGTCTGACTCCAATTCCCAGTTCCAGATAATGACAGTCTCCAGCTGCAGTCTCCCCTGCCCAGGCTCCTAGTCCCAATCTACTCATTCCTGCCCACACAGGTCCAGCTCTTCTGACTTCTGCAATCAAATCAGGCAGCTTCTTCTTCTACACTACCTTGGTCTAGCAGGGGTTCATTGAGATTAGATGAGAGAGACACTCTTTACCCTCAGTTTGGGTACCTGGTCCTAGCCTGGCCTGCAACAGCCCAGAGATGCAATTTCAGGGAAAGTCTTGTTCAGCCCTAGGCCAGAGCATCCCAGAATCTTTTGGGAATTTAGCTGCAATGTTCTAGCAAATCTCTACTGAATGTGTGTGTGAACTGTGTTTTTTTCAAAGGCTTATCATATGGCCAAATTTGGGCAGATTTTCATGGGGATGCTTAAGACATATTCTTGTCACAAAGGCCAAGCCACTTTGCCAAATTTCAGGTCCCTGCTCCAAAGCATGGGAGCCCCAAGACTTTTCAAAGAAAAGGTCATCAGAATTTTTTAATATGGGCAAAATAATATATTTTTCCCTAGTCTTGTTCTCAAAAACAGCTGGACTGTTTTGGCTGAAATAAAAAAAAAAAAAACAACCAACCCACGGAAGACACCCAGCATAGAAAATTTTATCCAAATTGTTTACTTTTGGCAAAGTTATAAGAACTGGAAACAGGTTATAAAGAGATGTGCTACCAACTTTGCCTATGATAAAAAAAGATCTAGGAACAAATTGAGGCCAATCAGCAATGATCTATCCAAAATATTACATAATTAATAGTGAGGGACAGTAACTCATATCCAATATGCAGGTATGCAGTCATTCAACTCACACAGTCCTTCACTGTACCTAAAGTGTACATAGGAACTATGTAATGCATTTGAGCTGGTAAAATACTTCGCAAAAGGAATACATTCACTATCAAAGTGTAGCTCATTAAGGGGATGATCAAACTTGCATTGACTTCCACAGAAGTCTTCCCAGTGATTTCAGTGGAATTTGAATCAAGTCCTATGTAGGGTGAACAGAATTCTTATCCAGTTGTGAAGACCAAATACCCAATGGAAGGCACTATCTGGACAGTGGCAGTGCAGATTAAATACCTTATGAATTCCGACAGTTTACCAAACTAGTATCACCCTTGAAGGGAAAAGGAAAGTTTCCATGCATCTGTTCACCTGTGTCATCACTTTTCACTATGTGGACCTCTTTGTAAGAGAAAGGTCCTCTTGTAGACAACTTCCTCTCCCAACCCCACAAATCTCCAGTAACTGGTTAAGAAAAAGTTTCTGTCTATGAACCACTAGGAAGGGCTCCACATATTAGCATCTGAGAGCTAATGAGCTAAACAATTACCTACCAGGCTTATTTGCTTTAATGAATTTTGGTGTACTCATATATATTAAAACTAACAGAATATTATGCATAAATGCACACACATTCCATTAACCTTTAATGAGCAAATATTAGCTAAAATAATGGCTGCTTCATGGTTACACCCAAAAGAACAATCTCCTGGTGGTGAGAGCTTCCTGACATTTTACATTTATTTTCCCAGGCTTTGAAATGTTCCATACAATAACTTAGGCCCTAATCACAATGGGCCTAGAACTAACTATTGAGTAATGTTTAAACTCAGTTTAAACACAGTTCCAGCAAGTTAGATAGATAGGGTCACACTGTGTTAGAATTAAAGCTTGATAATTCATTAAAAAAAAATCATTACAAATTTTAAATAAATTTACTTCTGTTCAGACCCTTCCTTTCTTTGCTCTCCACTGTGGCAAGGCACCTCCTTTGTCTCGCCAGATTTTGCGCTTCCCCCTCTGGCAATGGCAGGCCTGGGGTAAATCAGCCTCACTCTGGGCAGTGTGCCTTCCCCCTTCTGTGCTTCCTTGGCAGGGTAGGTCCCAGGGTCAGTCTAAGGAGTGATCCTGCACCGAACAAAAAAAAGGAAACAGTCTTGTAAACCGAAAAACAAAAGGGGGATACCTTTCTCTGCCTCCTCGCTGTGGCAGGGTGTCATCCTCTTGCCTGCCCTGGGGTGTCAGTCCTTCCCCTAGCAGGCACACAGGCTTGGCTGTTCCCCTCTGGGAAGGAGCACAACCTTTCAGAATGGAAGAGCTTTTTCCCTGCTGCCACTAGCCTGGCAGTAACTTTTCTCTCTCTCTCTCTCTCCCCCCAGAGGAGGAGGTTTTAAAGGCCTCAGGCAGCCCTTAATTGGAGTCAGGTGTCCCTAATTGACCTGAGGTAACACCTTCTCAGCTTGTTGAGAAAAGGGCCTTTAACATTCTAGGGCTATTATATCAGCTTTCCAGGACCCTCTTGCAGCCATCTGGCCTGACTTTGTCACACCACAAATATCCTAGAAAGTAAGTTTAGTGACAGCAATGTTCACAGAAACAGCAAATTTTCTCGGAGCATTGGAGAGTAAACTTGTATCAGTAGTCACACTGGAAACTCAATTCTGAGGTCTTATTTCTATTTGGGATTAGGGTGACCAGATGACAAGAACAAAATATCGGGACACATGGGGGAGCGCCGCCAAAGCGAAGAAAAAAAAACGAGCCAGAATATCGGGACAAATGGCGTTGGGACGCAGGACAAACAACTGAATATAGGGACAGGACTTTATCGGAACGTCTGGTCACCCTATTTGGGATTAGCCCGGCTCAGCAATTAGCGGCCAGCAAATGCTGTACATAACATAAAAACATAAGAATGGCATCAGCGGTTCAGACCAATGATCGATCTAGCCCAGTATCGGGTCTCTCACAGTGGCCAGTGCCAGATGTTTCAGAGGGAATGAACAGAACAGGGCAATTTTGAGTGATCCATCCTGTATCATCCCCTCTAGCGCCAGGTTCTGGCAGTTGGAGATATAGGATCACCCAAAGCATGGGGTTACATCCCTGACCATCTTAGCTAATAGCTTTTGATGATCCTGTCCTGCATTTATTTATCTAGTTCTTCTTTTAACCCAGTTATACTTTTGGCCTTCACAACATTCCAAGGCAATGACTGTGTTGTATAAAGATTGACTGTCTTGTATAAAGAAGTACTTCCTTTTGTTGTCTTAAACCTGCTCCCTGTTAAATTAACAGGTGACCCCTAGTTCTTGTGTTATGTAAATAACACTTCCCTAGTCACTTTCCCCATACCACTCATGAGTTTATATGCCTCTGTCATATTCCCCCACCTTACTTATTTCTTATTTAAGCTGCACAGTCCCAGTCTTTTTAATCTCTCCTCATCTGGAAGTTGTTCCATAACCCTAATAATTTTTGTTGTCTTTCTCTGCTCCTTTTCAAATTCTAATACATCTTTTTTGAGATGAGGTGATCTGAACTGCATGCATTATTGAAGATGTGGTTGTATCATGGATTTATATAGTTGCATTATGATATTTTCTGTATAATTATCTATCCCTTTCCTAATGGTTCCTAACATTCTGTTAAATTTTTCCAACTCCCACTGAACATTGAGAAGATCTTTTCAGGGAACTATCCACAATGACTCCAAAAGCTAATAATAGGAGGTATACCAATCTTCTAGAACTGGAAGGGACCTTGAAAGGTCATTGAGTCCAGCCCCCTGCCTTCACTAGCAGGACCAATTTTTGCCCCAGATGGCCCACTGAAGGATTAAACTCACAACCCTGGGTTTAGCAGGCCAATGCTCAAACCACTGAGCTATCCCTCCACTCTTGCTTGTGTGATTATAGCTAATTTAGACACCATCATTTTGTATGTATAGTTGTAATTATGTTTTCCAATGTGAATTAACATTGAATTTCATCTGCCATTTTATTGCCCAGTCACCCAGTATTGTGAGATCCTGTTGTAACTCTTGAGAGACTGCTTTGGACTTAACTATCTTGAGTAATTTTGTACTCTCTGCAAATTATGCCACCTCACTCTTCACCCCTTTTTCCAGATCATTTATGAATATGTTGAACAGCACAACTCACAGTACAGATCCTTGGAGGATCCCACTATTTACCTAGCTCGACTGAAATTAACCATTTATTCCTGCCCTTTGTTTCCTATCTTTTGACCAGTTACTGATCCATGAGTGGACCTTCCCTCTTATCCCTTTGCTTAAGAGCCTTTGGTGAGGAACCTTGTCTAAGGCTTTATGAAAATCCATGTACGCCATATCAACTGGATTACCCTTCTCTACATGGTTGCTGACTACCTCAAAGAATTGTAATAGATTGTAGAGGAATATTTTCCCTTTACAAAAGCCATGTTGACTCTTCCCCAATGTATCGTGTTTATCTGTGTGTCTGATGATTTTGTTCATTACTGTCGTTTCAATCAATTTGCTTGGTACAGAAATCAGGCTTACCGGCCTAGAATTGCCAAGATTGCCTCTGCGGCCTTTTTTAAAAATCAGCATTATATTAGCTACCCTCCAGTTATCTGGTACAGAAGCTGATTTAAACAATAGGTTACATGCCATGGTTAGTAGTTCTGCGGTTTCACATTTGAATTCCTTCAGAACTCTTGGGCAAATACCACCTGGTCCTGGTGACTTACTACTGTTTAATTTATCAATTTGTTCCAAACCCTTCTCTAGTACATTGGTGTAGCTATACCAGTGCAAACCTCAAGTGTAGCCAAGGAAAGTTATGATTTCGCTAGTTGAGTTTACCCCAGTTTCAAGCAGGGGATAAGTTCAGCCAGTGCAAATGACTGCTTTCCTTGCCTACGCTTGGGGCTTGCATCAGTGCAGCTGCACTTGTTGCTGACCACTGATTGCTGAATCCCAAGTATAGACAAGATCTAAGGATAATCTTGTCTGGGGGGGAAAACAGGCCATCAAACATACCATTGATTTTGACATACCTAATGAAAACTACACAACACTTCTCAAATTTTGCAAACAATCTACAGACCAATCATTATTCATAGAAATCTTTTCCACATTGTTCAGGATAATTTGCTAAATAGAAAAAGTGCAAAACTTGTTGAAGAAATTCTTCTTTAGAGTTATTCCCCTTTTCCCATAATTGCTCTGTATTTGTTTTCCACTGCCTCATTTCCATTTTATTTAACTGTTTTTTCCTTTTGCATTTTTTTTTTTACAGTGAACCAAATAATTGAGTTCAAGTCAAACTTTCAAAATGAAGGTTTTCTAATAGTTCCTACGTGAGACAAAAGCAGTTTGCCTTGTCTCGGTTCTTCTAACACAGACACACAACAGTCAGCTACACTATGCCAGAAACCAGTTTGGCTAGAACTGTGTTTAAACACATTTCCCAACCTTGGCTCCATGCCTTGTGAAGATGGAGCCTGTAAAACTAAGCTACTTCTTTGGTGACACCCACTCACTCTCAAAATATAAAAAGAAGTTAAATGAGACATAGACTGCTCTTTACTTTGACACTTGGATTAAAGACCCCGCTTTTGCTAAATGACCATGCCAAGGTAATCCCCCAAGCATTTTAAAATGTTAAATTGTATTAAGTAAAGATATTTCCAGAATTACTAGAAACCACCCAGAACTTGTGCCAGGCACTTTATTTCTTAAAGATTAGTTACTATTGAGTGTACTTCTTGAGTGGTTGAAAGCACTCAGGACACAATTCAAGAAAGCATCTCTATGGGACTTAAGCATGTTCTTAAGCATTGTCCTGAACTGGGGCCTAAGTTTTCAGTCTTATCCCTCAAAATGCAGTCCATGCATTCACTCATTGCCTAATGCCCATTGTGTTATTATGGTTTATTGCTATAGTCAAAACCCAAGCATTCCATCAGACATGCTACAGATAGGTATTGCTTGGTGAAAATCTCCCAGATAGTTTTTCTTGTCCTTTATATTTACAGTAAGATATAATAAGGGGAATGGTTGTTTAGATTTCTTTGAGCTCCCTTATTAAGGAATGGGTTTCTCTTCCACAGAATTCTAAGACAATAGTTAATTGTGCCAGAGGTTTTCCTTTGCTGGATATCTCTGGACATTCGTCTGAGGTATTAATGGGATTACTTTAGCTGTGTTTGTTTGGTCAGTGTTTGTAACGGGTATTTGATTTCATTGGTGATGTTGGGTATTTGTCCAGGTGTCAGTGCCCAACCCACATACAAAAATCCTATGTTACCTGTAAAGTTGTGTGCTTCATAACCTGGATTCTCAGCATGGGTTCCATGACCACCCTGCCCTTACAAAGCTGTTAAAGAACCTGATATGCAAAAGGCCACTGATTCAGATTATATCTGTGGTTATGATTAACATACTGATTAACAGTACGATTAACATACTGTGAGGCGTTTTTCTTGTCTATTTAGTTCTTGTCTCTTCTGTTAGTATTGTTAATGAAACATATATTCTTAGTATACCGAATGGAATAACAATAGCATCCCATTGATAAAAGGTTTAAAAAAAACACTCCAGTCACTTAAAAGCAGCTTATCCATAAATATGCTCTAATAAAACTGTAAATGTATGGCTGTCTGTAATTGGTTGAAGCATAGAGCAATTCTGCAAGACAATCAGAATACAAAAGGTCAGTGTAATGGTACAGTGAACAACTGTCACTCTTGTTCTCCTACAAATGGTTACATGTACATTAGGCATATAGTGCAAAACCAATAAAGAAAATGTAATTGAGTATTATCTGAAGATGAATCCCTTCCTGTCTGAAAATAAATCTGGAATATTGGGTTTACTTAGATATATATCAATATTAATATTCATGTTATGTTTAGCTAATTATTTTTACCTTCCTTTGTAAAGCACTTTAAAATATACAGATAAAAAGTACTTTGTAAGAGCTAAGTATTACAATTATTATTTAAAAAATGACTTCTTTGGCCTTGACATATATACAACATTATCCTGTATTGATCTACAATCAACATGGCTACAACAGCACTGCAAATTACTATTTAGGATGTTAGCAGTTAGAAATGGAAAAGCTCACAGGGCTGAGTCCACACTGATGCAGAAGAAGAACGTGGTCTTCAGAATGAGGATGTGTCCAATATTAAATTGATACTACACTTTATGACAAACAAAAGACCAAGTAGGATTCTGGTGTGAACAAGTAGTGCAAGGTTAGACCCATTCTTCAATATTGTTAAATACAAATGTATAGTTAAATATGTAATTTAAAAAAAAATTTAGAATGAAGATGTTATACTTTATAGCACTTGTCTTAAGGAAAGGAAAGTTTCTTTGTCTTATTAAAGAGAGATAGGGACTTATATTAGATGCACTGGACTTTTATCTGTGTTGATTTGCAAAGGGTTAGATCCTCAGCCCCTTTCTGGCTGTTTTGCACCAGTGAATCTAACCTCCTGGGTATTCTTCCAGTGTAGTAGTTTTATGCTACCCTTTTGAGTAACCACTGTTGCACAAGAGATGTCCAGAACAGTGCTGTACTCCACCAATTTTAGCTGCCAGAATGGCGCTTTGGGGCCTGGTCAGTTGAGTGTAATTAGAACAGCCCTCAGATTGCTCTAAATTAAGCCAATGTACAGACTAATCCCTAGTAGGCCCCAAGAATGAGGAAACCACATATATGTATTACAGCCATCCTTCCCTCACATCTCCTCAGCTGCACAGAGCAGACCTCAGTCACAGAATTAAGCCCGCAGTGACAAATGTGGATGCAGCCTTCCTTTCACCATGGTGTGCAGCTATATATGTAATGCCTGTACTCTACACATTGCCATAAGTGTAGATATAGCCTAAGTGACTTTCCTAAGGTCACACAGGACATGCAATGGAGCAGGCACCTGAACCTGAGTCTTCAGAGTACCAGGCTAACACCCTAACTATTGGATTATCCTGCCTCCCCCAAAAGTACATTCTGGAAACTTTATCTCAACTACACCAGTGTGAATCAAGAGTGACTGCATTTAATCTGTCCATCTAGGGCAGGGGTGGCCAACCTATGGCTCCGGAGCCACATGCGGCTCTTCAGAAGTTAATATGCAGCTCCTTGTATAGGCACTGACTGTAGCTGGAGCTACAAGTGCCAACTTTCCAATGTGTTGGGGAGTGCTCACTGCTCAACCCCTTGCTCTCCCTCTGGCTCTGCCCCCGCTCCACCCCTTCCTCCCCCTCCCCTCAGCCTGTCGCATCCTCACTCCTCCCCCCCCAGAGCCTCCTGCACACCACGAAACAGCTGATTGGGAGGTGTGGGTAGGGAGGGGGAGGCGCTGATCAGCAGGGCTGCCGGTGGTTGGGAGGGACTGGGAGCAGGGTGGGGAGCTGATGTGGGGCTGCTAACGTATTATTGTGGCTCTTTGGCAATGTACATTGGTAAATTCTGGCTCCTTCTCAGGCTCAGGTTGGCAACCCCTGGATCTAGGGTCTTATTCTGGACCCTTCAGCTGGGCATTTGAGTGCCAGTGGCTTTGATGGTATTACAATGGTATAACTGAGATCAGAATATGACTCGTGCTGATTAAGAAATAAACAGTAGATTTTTCTGCTCTTTTGCTATGCATTTTGGAGTCCAAAAACCAGTCAACATTTTGTTATTGAACTTGGCCCTAAAATATAAGACACAGCTGGATCTGGGTGAAACTTTATTGTTAAATATCTTGAGGGCTTCTCTCTCTCTCTCTGGACAATTGTTATCAGAACTAATTTCGATTTTGTTCCTCGCTGGAGATTTGCAAATAAAATTGGAGGAACCAACCCCCCCCCACCGCCTGCCCGCCCGCCCGCCCACACACACACACACACACACACACACACACACGCAGAGCAATTAGGTTTATTTGCATTAGCAGTTTGCAATGTCTTCCTTTGTAGTTAAACTAATAGAATGGCATTCATATGCGCACACACATACATAAAGGTTACGATAAGCAAATACCAAATAAAATAATGGATGGATTACAGTTCCACCCAAAAGCAAAGAAGTACATTTGCATGAGATCCTGTTAATCTATTGTTCTTTTATCAGGCTTTGAAATATCATATACAGTAGGTTAAATAATTTAAACTAGCATCCATTGCCTTATGCCTTCATATTTGAAATACAAGGCTGGCAAAGACTTTTTAAGATAAAAAAGTTATCTTTGTATAGCACTTTTCATCCAAGGATACCAAGATCTTTGCAAATGTAAAGGGCTAGGTTGTGGCTATAGACACAGTCCTTTGCAAGGGGTGGTGCATACATTGGACCACCAATTGTCCTGGGAGGCATCATGCCTCAGACACCCCTCTGCTTGCCTCTTGCTCCAGAAAGAAAGGAAGTTACTGCGGCCTTTGGAAGGGGCTGCTTACTTTCCCCTCACACCTATCCAGTTATTTCTGCTAGTGAGTGCGGGTGCAGCAAGCAGAACCAAGTTTCCACCCATTCCCTGCCCTCATCCCCTACTTGCTGGCAGAGAAGAGTATATGGAGAGCAGGGACTGTGCCCAGCACCACCAGATCTGGACCCAAGTTCTGGGTACATGGGCCTTATTCCTGTTGCAATAGATAGCTTTCCAATAGGGGGCATGAATGATACTGTGATAACATCCTTAACTAATATAAGAGCAGTGTCTAGGGAATTTGAGAACTATGCTTTCAGGAAGTCCTTGATGAGAGAGAAGAGGACAGTATAGGTGGAGGCACAATAAAGCCAGAAGGCTGCACTGTCTTGGCTCTCTGTCTCTCTGTGTCTTTCTCTCTCTATGCTTGAGCACTGAATATGGTATCAGAAGTGAGTCAGCTCCTCCAGATAAGTGAAATCAGAAACTAACAACATTGAAAAAAAGAACAAAGGAAAAACAATTGTCATGACAACCCACCAGATTCCCGTTCCCGGGCAGAGGAAAATAAAAGGGACATGTTTAGCAACTGGATATTTTTTAGATCACAATGGGAAAACTATGAAATTGCAATGGAGTGGGATAAAAAGGAAAACAAAATAACCATAGCCACACTATTACCTGTAATGTGCAAAGACTGCCACCTGCTCCAACTGCATTTGGACATGTCCACACTGCATCAGACTGAAAGGACCCAGGTAAAGTCCTAGAAGTGCTCCAAAAGCATTGTTAACCCACAAAAAATGTCATATGAAAGGTATGTTTTCAGCCAGTGTAATCAAGAATCTGGAGAAACAATAAATCAGCATATTGCCAAACTGTTCAAAATAGCTAACTCATATGTTTGTCAAATCTTAAAAGATTAATTCATTTATTATATACGATCAACAGGGATGAAAGATGAAGGAGCTTGAATGAGAATGCTCAGGGAACCCACACTAACTCTACAAAGAGCTGTGCAAAGCTAGTGAACAAGCTCCTGTTCAAATGCAGAGCATAAATTGTGTGGACACAGAAATACTTCACCAAGTAGCTCAGGAAAGGGATGAAAATATAAGGAAAAATGCACAAAAAGTGTGCAAAAGCAAATGCAAAAATACAAAGTAGAGGGGACAAATGAAATCCAAATGAATATCAATAGGTACTGTGGAGAAAAACCATGATAATGGAAAATGCCCCACATACAGAGTCATATGCAATAATGGTTGCAAGAGAAATTATTATGGCACAACTTGCCAACAAGAAAAACAAAGGGACAAATGCACTATATTGAGGAACCAAGCAGTGACTCGGAGAATGAGATTTTGCATGTTTATGATAGCAATGCAGTGCAAAACAGCAAAAATAAATGGTTTGTAAAACTCAGACTAGCATCAGATTCAAAGACAAGGCAGCATCACACAAATAAATAGGAAACTCAATGCCAACTAGATAGTGCTGCCTCAGTGATTGTATGAAGCTACAAAGACTACCTCAGCATTGTTCAAAAGAAGCAAGTGTAATTACAACCCAGCAAAGCCAAAATAAAATTATACAATGGCATAGGACAATGTAAATTACAAGCAGAATAGCAAGGAAAAGTATACTGTCCAAAATTTCAGATAGTTCAAAAACACAGAAGCCACTGCTTTCAGCTAAAACAATGTATGACCACAATGACGCTAAACCTAAGACATACAATTCATACAAAAGTCACAGAAGCAAACCAAAAAAACATAATCCAAGCAGACAACCTCTTGTGGCCTCCCTGCAGTGAAGCTGTTAAAACGTTACCAAAATGTATTCAAAGGAATGAGATGTCTTCCAGGCACATTACACCTGGAAATAGATAAAATGATTGAGCCAATACAGCATCTGCCCTGCAGAGGACCCATTGCATTAAAAGTGGGGGGGGGGGAGAAATGGGAACAATAAAACATATGGAAAAAAGAAGGCATCATTGCTAAAGTCACAGAGCCATAAGTTGGATAAGCAGCACATTAGCTTTTGAGAAGCCAGGCAAACTCCGCATTTACATAGAACCAAGCACTTTAAACAAAGCACTAAAAAGAGTTCACTACCAAATACCTACTTTTGAAGAAATATTTCCTGACTTGGCAGAAGCAAAAAATATTCTTAGTACTTGATGCCAAAGATGGCTATTGGCAAGTGCTACTGTACATAAGGAAAGCGGCTACCTCTCCACATTTTGGATACCACCAGATAGATACAGCTGGCTGAGAATGCCATGTGGGATCAGACTGCAGAGCGTAAGGATCCATGGGAGCAGAACCCAGGTCAAAGGAGCCCGGGACACCTGATGTTCCCACACTGCTACCAGGAGGCCACATAGAGCCCTCTCCAAGGAGCACTGTGGAGAATAGGTACTGCAGGAAGTACTGCCCAGAAGTAGGGTTGCCTGGTGTCCGGTTTTCAACCAGAATGCCTGGTCAAAGAGGGACCCTGGTGGCTCCAGTCAGCACTGCCAGCTGGGCCATTAAAAGTCCAGTCAACAGTGCTACGGATCTAAGACAGGCTAGTTCCTTCCTGTCCTGACACCAGGCTGTGCCTCAGAAGTGGCCAGCAAGTCCAGCTCCTAGGAGGCAGGGCCCACAGGGCTCCGCGTACTGCCCCCGCCCCAAGCACCGGCTCTACACTCCCATTGGCCAGGAACCATGACCAATAGGAGCTGGGTGGCGGTGCCTGCTGGCAAGAGCAGCGCACAGAGCCTCCTGGCCCCCTGCCTAGGAGCTGGACCTGCTGGCTGCTTCCGGGGCACAATGAGATGCCAGGACAAGCAGGGAGCCTGCCTTAGCCCCAGTGCATCGGTGCTTGGGAGCTGCCTGAGGTAAGCCTGTACCCAAACCCTGAACCCCAACTCCCTGCCCCAGCCCTGAGCCCCCCCAAACCCAGAGCCCCCTCCTGCAGCCCAAACACCTCAACCCTGGCCACACCCCAGAGCCTGCACCTCCACCCTAGAGCTCATACACCCTCCTGCACCCCAATTCCATGCCCCAGCCCAGTGAAAGTGAGTGAGGGTTGGGGAGAGCAAGTCAGCGAGGGAGGGGGAATGTAGTGAGCAAGGGCAGGCCCTCAGGGAAGAGGCGGGGTCTCTGGGAAGAGGTGGGGCCTCAGTGTTCTATTTTGTGTGATTAGAAATTGGCAACCCTACCCAGAGGGCCCAGAGCAACAGCAAACTGCAGCCTTCTGATTGGTCCATGCTCACTATTTAATCCCAGAGGGAGCTCCAGGAAGTTGTCTGGGAAACCACACAGACTTCTGGCCTGCTGCAACTCCAGCTGTCACCTTGCTTACTGATCTCTGGCTTCTGACCCCAACCTGACTGACCCTGACTCTGGCCTCCTGATTCCAGCCTGGTGCTATGTCTGATCTCCGGTCTCCAACCCCAGCCCGACTCTAACTCTGACTCTTGCTTATCTATCCCAGCTCTGTCCCTGCTCATTGACTCCTGCCTCTTGGCCATCCTTGACTTGATGCCAGTCCAGCCATGACTGCTAGGCCAGACATCCTACACCCCAGTCCCCTGCCCAGACCACCTTTCAACCCCTTCCATGGAAGCGCCTTAGCAGGATTTGGAGGGAGTGGGTCTGCCACAACCCACTGAACCCCATGAGGGACCAGAGCTGCAGGAGAGGATCACTCAACTCCAATCCAAGAACCATAGGCAGCAGTCCCAAGTGGCACAGTTCCTAGCAGAAAATCAAACACTCCGTGAGCAGCTAGCATGCTTCCAGGAAGAGAAGCCTGTGTTCTTTGCTCAGGTTGGGCAACTGCCCTCTGAATAGGGTTTCTCAGTATGGCTATCCAAACGTTTTGATGGGAACAGCCGGATGTTTAGGGGGTTCCTGAAGCAATCCAGTCTCATTTTCTTGCTCCGCCCTCGAATGTATTCCACTGATCAGCTTGCTAGCTGAAGAAGCACTGGTTTGGGCCTCCCCCCTGAAACAGCAGGACATCCCAGTGTTAACTGACGAATGCTTTCCTGGGAGCATTTTCTGCAATTTTTGATAACCCTCATTGTGCTCACTCAGCAGAAGCCACACTACAAAGGCTCTAGCAAGGGCAAGAGCCAGCTGCCTCATATGCTGCCCAGTTCTAGAGACTCACAGCCAATGCTGAATGGAACAAGGCAGCCCAACTGCCCCGGCTAGCTTAGATGCTTTTGTTGACCTCTTTATCTATATCAACAATTGACTGCATGAGCAAAATGAGGAGAGGAGGGGAACTGTGCCACCACCTCACCCATACCCCAGGCTGAAAACCCCAGGCCCAACCACCAAGCAATTCAGGGTGATCTGGTCTGCCAATGATTGACCCTGGAAGAAAAGGCATGGCACCAGCACAATAACGTATGCTTTTATTGTGGAGCACCAGGACATGCCTTTGCCTTTTGTCCATTGCAGATTTTGATTAGGAAGCTGTACTGGGGAGAGCTAGCCAGGGCACAACCAGGGTACTATGCTGTGAAACTACCCCCCTGTCCCAAACCTCAAGGAAAACCTGATTCAAGACATGTGTGTCCATCCCACACTTCCAAGTACAAATACAGTTATGTTCCATGGGCCAAGTTGATTCTCCGTCAGTGGGCCCTGATCAATTCATGGGCTGCTGATAATTTCATATATGCTGAAGCTACTCAAGCCCTACAGATCCCCCTCTGTTTAAAGCCTACATCAGTTCTCACAGACATGATAGATGGGTGACTCCTGTCCCTGGAACTAGTGATGCAGGAAACAGTACCCCTAGCAGCCATACTTAATGGACATCGGGAGGTGCTACAATTCAATGTGATTCATTCTGCACACTTTCCCCTGATTCTTGGCATCATCTGGCTAGAACAGTACAATCTTTGCATCTCCTGGTGAGAGAAGAGGATCAGTTTCCCCTGTGACTATTGCCAAAAGGTCTGCCTGCATGAAGGCAACCCCAATCCTCCAGTCCTGGGTTTCTGTAGCCGATCAGAAGTGACAGCACTCGGAGGGGAACCCCAGATGGCAGCGGCCAGCCAGAAGGAACCGCTCTCAAACCTGAGTCCCCATCTCCTTCATAAGTATCAGGATTATACAGATGTTTTTTAAAAGAAAAATGCAGATATATGACCTCTGCTCAGGGACTACGAATGCCCCATAGACCTGCAGCCTGGAGCAAAGGATCCTTATGGATGGATCTATGCATTGTCTGAGCCAGAACTGACAGCCCTTCCTGTGTACATTCATGAAAACCTGGCCAAGGGCTTCATCTGGCACTTCACCTCCCCACCAGGGACTCTTGTCCTTTTCAAGTAAGAAAAAAAGGTGGAATGCTACGCCTCTGCATAGACTATCAGTCCCTAAACCAGGTGATAATCTAAAACTGGCATCTTCTGCCCCTAATCTCAGAGTGGCTAGATCACGTGCAGTTTGCCAGAATTTTTACCAAACTGGACCTCCAAGGGGCTTACAACCTAGTACTCTTTATGGCAGGAGAAGAATAGAAGACTGCATTTTGAACCTGCTCTGGGCACTTCAGAAATTTAGTAATGCCATGTGGTCTGACTAATATTCCCACGATGTTTCAACACTTCATGAACGGCGTATTTAAAGACATCCTGGACGAGTATGTAGTTAGCTATCTCAGGGACAAAGTTATGTTTTCAGACAACCCTGAACAGCATTGTCACCACATTCGTTCCATCCTATTAAGAGTACAGAAGCGCGGCCGGTATGGGAAACTGAAAAACTACCTTTGACCAATCCTCCCAGGAATTTTGGGTTATATTCTTACCCCAGCAGGCCTTAAGATGAACTCCCCAGAAAGTAAATGCCATCTGCAGCTGGGTAGTGCCCAGGCCCCCCTGGGAGTTACAGCACTTCCTGTGCTTTATGAATTTTTACTGACAATTCATTCTGGGGCAAATAGCGCCCATGACTAACCTTCTCTGCAAAGCCATCAAATATGTTTGAAGACATGGTGAGCTTCAGGCATCCAAACAGCTTGAGGATGCTTTCACCTCCACTCCTATTCTAGCATATCCAGACCCTGCCCAAGCATTCATAGTGGAAGACGATGTATCCAATGTCATTGGAGCCATACTCTCCCAGAGGCATGGGCCACAGCAATTGCTGCACCCCTGCAAATACTCCAGAAAACTCGCCCCTACCAAATGGAATTATGAAATATTAGATAAAGAATTGCCCACCATTAAATCCACCTTTGATGAGTGGCATCATCAGCTCAAGGGAGCCCAATACCCGGATCACATACGTTGATGGGCAGATATACATTCCACTGGGCACTCCCTACTGGAAGTGCTTCATCTCTGCCACAACATCTTGGTAGGCCACCTTTAGTCTTTCTGCCTACTTTCTGATTCTTCTGGTGGCCTCATATGTGAGCCAAAGCCCAGAACTTCATTGACTCTGTGACCTGTGTGTGTGCACCAAGACACTTTGTGCTAAGACCCTTGGCACCCTGGGGCCCTGGATATCCCATGTAGACCCTGGGACTCTGTCACACTAGATTTCATAGTGGAACTCCCCATCTCTGACAGCCACACAGTGGTCTAGACCAAATGACCAAAATGGTGCATTTCATTCTGTGTGACTACCTACACCCTGCTGAAACGACTCACTTCCTGATGGTGCACGTTATCCATTTTCATGGGCTTCTGATCATATCACTTTGGACCAAAGCCTGCAGTTTGTCTCATACATTTGACATGATATTCTCCAGTTATTGGACATTTGCAATTTTCCCTTCTCTGTGTACCACAGCCAGGCAGAGGGGCAAACAGAGGGGTAAATCAAGTACTAGAGCACTATCTAAGGTGCTTTGTCAATTACCAACAAGATATATGGTTGTCCCTCCTGCTTTATGCCGAGTTCTCATACAAGTATGCTGACCATGCCTCCACGTGGAAGAGGTCCTTTTTTGCAAATTACAAGTTCCACCCGCACTTCCAAATAGCGTCTCCTAACCTAGCAGCCGTCAATTGGATTCAATGAATTCATCATCTCCAGGAGGACCTTAAGAGCCACTTTGAAGACACAAAAAAGGACTACAAGCAGTATTCAGACTGTCAATGCCAAGAAACCACATCTCTGATAGTGGGCCAAAAGGTTTAGCTTGCAGCAAAATACCTCTGTAGACGGGTCGGACTCACCCCTGCGGCGCCTCCTGCTGGTGACTCCGGGAATTAGCTCTTTTCCAGCGCTGGAGCGCCCTCTGCAGGTCGGTGATCCTCCTGTCCTCTGGCCCCCGTGTCCCTCCCTGGACCCGGTGCCCTTTCACATGGGGTGCTGCCCCTTGGCAGTAACTCCTTTCTCTCTGGGTCTCCCGTCCTCTATCCCCACCTTGCCTCAGTATTGGCTACTGCCAGTCATTGTCTAGCCCCACACTCTGGGGCAGACTGCAGTATCAGCCTACTCATCACAGGCAAAGGGGTTTGGACCTGCTGCCTTGGCCTACCCCTGGGCTGCCCTCTGCAACCCCCAGTACCAGTTGGCCCTTCGCTAGGCCGCAGCCTGGGGCTTTCTAGGCTGGAGCTCCTCAGCCTTTCCCCAGCCCTGCTTCACCCTAGGTACCTTGCCTATAGCCCCTGCAGCCAGGCCCTTCTGCCTCTTCAGGCAGAGGAAGACTGCCTGCCTCTGGCTTCCCTGGCCTTTTTATAGGGGCCAGCTGTGGCCTGATGGGGTGTGGCCCAGCTGCAGCCACTTTCTCACTCAGCCCAGCCTTGAGAGCAGCCGCTCTCAAGCTCTGCCAGGCCACTTTTAAACCCCTCACAGCAGGAGCAGGGTTTCACCCTGCTACAACCTCCATACAAACAGGTTATCCCACAAGCTAGGGCACCAGTTCCTCAGACCATTCCAGATTTGTTAGCAAATCAACCCTGTCACCTTCCAATTGCAGCTCCCACCATCCCATAAGATACATCCTGTTTTCCATGTATCCCTCTTGAAACTTTATATGGAGAATCCCTTTCCCAACAGCTGCCCCTGCCAGTCCAGGCCCAGGTGCATGAGCAAAATATAGTCTGTGCTATTCTCAATTCTAAACTGCAGAGCGAGAAGACAGTACTAACTCTTTGATTTTCAGGGCTGTGGACCTGAAGCACGCTCCTGGGAACCAGCTGCCCACATCCATGCCCCTGACCTGGTAAAAAGAGTTTCATCAAGACACACCAGGCCTGGCAGCAACTCAGAGGAAGGGCAATAACAAAGAACCTTAGGACTAAAACTGTGTGGATCCCACGAGAGCTGACATTCCTATATTGCCACCAGGAGGCTGAGCAGAGCCACATCCAAGGAACACTGTAGCAATTAGATGCTGCAGGAAGTACTGCCCAAAGGTGTAGAGTGACAGCACCCTGCGGCCTTCTGATTGGCCCATGTTCACTATTTAACCAAGGAGTGTGCTCCAGGAAGTAGTCCGGGTAACCCCACAGACTTCTGCCCTGATGTGACTCCAGACCTCACCTTACTTTCTGATCTCCAGTCTGATATCAATGCCACCAGGAAGTTGTACTAACAGGACTTTCAGGGATTAGCATCATAGCATCATGGAGGTGGGAGGGATAGCTTAGTGCTTTGAGCATTGGCCTGCTAAACTCAGCATTATGAGTTCAATCCTTGAGGAGGCCACTTAGGGATCTGGGGCAAAATCAGTATTTGGTCCTGCTAGTGAAGGCAGAGGGCTGGACTCAATGACCCTTTGGGGTCCCTTCTAGATCTAGGAGATAGGTATATCTCCATAAAGAAAAAGCTGAGTCTATTCTAGTGTATAAATACAGAGAAAGCATGGTGAAAGCTGTGGCAGATCACAACCAGAACCTCATCTGTCTGCTAAAAAAAGCCATGGAAACAAATCTAAAACTGAATAAAACCAAAATGAAATTGCAATTGACTGCAGTCTCCTACATGAGACACTCACTGATCTCTCCAGGGCTACCACCTGACCACCAAAAGATAAAAGCAATACTGCAGTTGTACACACCTGAAGATATTAAATAAGTTCAGAAACTAGATTTGTAAACTATCTGTCAAAAATTCTTACAAGCATCTTTCTACTGACCCCTGAGGTGACTACAGGACAGAGATGCAGTATGTGTATGGCTTCCTCAACATGATGTAGCTATCATATATATCAAAGATCTGTGACTAACTATTTCATCATAAAATACTCCAATGCCAATGAAGAGGCAACTATGCAGTGGGAAGCCAGTGAGATAGGACCTGTGGCATCACTCCAACAAAAGGGACAGCAAGTAGCTTTCACGTCAAGGCCATTATCACTAACAGAATAAAGATATGTTCAAATTGAAATGGAATTTCTTGCAATTGTGCTCACTTGTGAAAAATTCAACCACTATGCAGAAGCACTGGAAAACTTTTGAGTATAAAGTAGCCATAAGCCACTGGTGAACACTTTTTTTTAAAAGCCACTGCTAGCAGACCCAAAACACCATCAACTACTGAAGCTGCAATGCTCTAATGTAGAGGTATGCTACATAAAAGGGACTGAGATGTACATATCTGACTTCTTATCCAAAGCGACCTTGCAGCATGAAAATATTGCAGCTGAAGAAGAATTTGAAATCCTCAGAAGAAACAGAAAGACCTAGAAAGCATCAACTAAATTAGTTATATACCAGTTTCGTGGCAGGAGCTAGAAAGAATCCAAGAACAAACTATATATGACAAAGATGTACAAGTGCTCATGTCCAGCATTGTATCAGGATGGCCAGACACAAGGGATGAATCCCCACTGGCCTCCCAGGAACAGAGAAACTACCAAGATGACATGAGCTTACAAGATAATGTTGTATATAAAGCAGTCAAATTATAATACTCATGTGACTGAGAACAGAAACTCTCTATGTTGTGTCATTTGCAGAATGGATCCAAACTACCTCATTATTGCAGACTACTATTCAGACTTCTGGGAACTAGACAACCTGTCAAACTACTGCAGTGACTAGCATAGACCAACTAATTCAGTATTTCAACAGCCACCGTATCACAAACTGTTTTAACTTCAGAAAACAGATCCCAGATGACCTGTGGTGAGTTTGTGCAATTTAGCTGGCAATGGGAATTCAATCATAGCCCGTCATCACCATATAACAGTGAGTAAGGGTATCTAGCCTATAAGATATCATTCATTTTATATATATATTGTGGCAGAGCTCTGACCTTGTCCCCATGGTTCCCACTCTTCCAGGCAGTTTATGCTAGCCTCAGGGAACGCAGAGCTAGAGCAGGGAACAGAGGTCCTTCATCAGCTTGGACATGAACAGCGTTCCCTGGTCAGTAAGGATTTCTTTTAGTGGCCCTACCTGGGCAAAGATTGCCACTAATTCTTTGGCAATGCTCTTGGAGGCTGTATTTCATAAGGGGACAGCTTCTGGGTACCCGGTTGCATAGTTTAGGATGACAAGCACATACTGGTGGCCTCGGGTCATTTTCTCTAGTGGCCCCACACGATCCATGGCAATCCATTCGAACGGAACTTCGATGATCAGCAGGGGTACCAAGGGGGTTCTTAAATGTGAATGAGGGCTCTGCAGTTGACATTCGGGGCAAGAGACACAGTACTGCCAGACGTCTTCATGCACCCCCAGCCAGAAGAACCTGGGTAAGCTTCGCACCTGGGTTTTCTCCACTCCCAGGTACCCTTCAAAAAGGTGACTGTGAGCAGGGCTTAATATTGCCTTCTGGTGTTTCCGGAGTACTAGGAGCTGGTGTACCTCTTGCTCTTGCATCTGCACAACCCAGTATAGGAGGTTTCTCTTGATCACCTGGCCCCCAGGCTTTTCCCTCTATAGGTACCCCAGCTATCTCAGCTACCTCCTTCCTGGCGTTTTCATACCTTGAGTCTTCCATCTGGTCCCGTCCAAACATCTCTCTCCCCGGGCTTATCAGCATGAACTCTGAGGGATCTGTCTCTGGCCTCTCGGCCGGCTCCGTGAGGTTGGGGTTGGAACCAGTCTCTGACCCCATCTCCGTCTCGGGGCCCTCACCTTCAGTTGCCCGTGTATGTCTGCCTACACAGGCGGCCCTCTGTCCTTGTATCAGGATTCGGGTACCCAAGGCCTTGGCCGCCCTTCTTTCTCTCTTGGTCTTCCTGTCTTTCCCTGGGACAGGGAATAGTTCTTGAGACATAACTGCAAAAAATGGGAGGTGACATTCTGTCATGGAAGCCTCCTGAAGTTCAGGGAGCTCCCCTCCCTCCAGTTCCTCTGGTGGGAGCAAGTTTCCAAACCCGGGGAAATCTCTACCTATGAGCACGGGGTATGGGAGGTTTGGGACTACTCCTACTTTCACCCTGGTGACATTTCCCTGAATTTCAATTTTCACTGGTATGATGGGGTAGTAAGTAACAGTCCCATGGATACAGGTTACCCCTGTATGCTTGGCCTGCATTAACTGGCTGCGCTTCACTAATTTACCCAAAATGAGGGTGATAGCACTCCCTGATTCTATGAGTGCCACGGTTTCTACCCCATCCAACTTTACCTGCCTTGTATATTTATGTCGGGTGACTGCAACCCCTACAAGATTGAGTAGGGCTACATGGGTCTGCCCCGTCTCCCCAGTTACACTGCATGGGTTCTACGACATTGGGGTACTGGGCTGCTATGTGCCCCAACTCCCTGCACCCGTAACACCTATAATTGCTTCTAGTCACTCCCCTAACACATGGGTTAGGGGATTTAGTCCCAGGGTCCCCCCGCTCAGGCCTTTCCCTTCCTTCTGGGTTCCCAGCTGGTTTTCGGCCACCCTCTTCTCCTACCTAGGACTCCCTGGGGGCTTGGCCGCCCGACCCTCCAGGGTCGGGATCAAGTGTTTGCTTCATGGGGGGCCTTCCTTGGGTAGTTGGGTCAATTCCCTGGCTCATTAACAATTGGTTAGTTTCCTGCTGTAACCTCATGGACTCCTGTTGTGCCATCGCCTGAGCCGGGTTGCCTCCTGCTGGGCCACCGTAGCTTGCACCAGCGCTCTCACCACCTCCTCCATTGTGGTACAAACAAAAACCAAAAACCCTAGTGCACTTTTTTTTGGTTAAAAAACCCGCTTTGTTCAGCCACGCTGTGAACAATCATGATCCCACCCTGACACCAGTTGTGGCAGAGCTCCAACCTTGTCCCCATGGGTCTTGCGCTTCCAGGCAGTTTATGCTAGCCTCAGAGGCTCACTGTGACCCTCCATGTAGCCCTTCTCTCTCTAGGGCCAGGGTACAATCTACTGAGCCCTTTTCATCATAAGCCAGCGAGGAGGTTGGTGAGAGAGAACTCCCACAGTCTCTGTTGTCCCTACAGGCTTATTCAAGAACAGTTGAGTCTCCTGTCCTGACAGGGACCTGTGTTCCCTTCCCAGGAGGTATTTCTATAGTGGCGGGTTGGAGGGAACCCCAGGCCCGCCCTCTACTCCAGGTTCGGGCCCAGGGACCTAATGGCAGCAGATGTTGGCAGCCAACCTTTCACTGCCAGAGTTGCTACATTTCGCTGGGCCACTTCCCCACAGCTCACCCGCTTCTCTCTCTCAATGCCTTCTTCACCCTTACCTTAGGGTTCCCTTTCCAGTGGTTTCAGGGTGTCTTCATTACCCAGCCCTTCAGCCGCACTTCCTCTCCTCTGGCTCCCTGACTCTCTTTGGCCTGACTGGAGTGAGCCCTTTTATAGCATCAGAGGGGCCTTAATTAGAGTCAGGTGCTTAACAGCCTCACCTGACTCTTAACAGGTTAATTGGAGTCAGGTGTTCTCATTAGCCTGGAGGAGCCCCTGCTCTGGTCAGTCAGGGAACAGAAAACTGCTTATCCAGTGGCCAGTATATTGGCCTTCTACTACTCTGCTGTTACCAACTGGCCTGGGTCTAGCACAATATGTAGTTGAATATTTGGTGGATACAGTTCTTGTGAATACTGGATACATCAACAAAAATCAGAATCTGTTACCAAATGATTTCAAAACAGAAAAAAGGGCTACATTTGTTGGATAATTTCTTTACAATGAATAATTTTATTAGCTTTACTGTCATACATTAGCAGTGAATGTGTCAGTATCAAGTATAAATGTTTCATTATGGTTTATGTCAATAGTTTTAATTTAAATAAGGGTGTATATTTGTTTGTGATTTAGTTTTAATCACCATGAGAAAGTATTCAAGGGTGGACCATGAATTGCTCATCTCTGTTTACTTGGGACACCTTATTCAGTGCAAACAAAGTTGGAGAGTCCAGGCAATTCTTGAGCTAATAGTAATTAACTTCTCTAATGAAAAACCTCAGAAAAGACCTTTTGACTTCTTTGTGTGGATTTGCCGACCATAGCATAGCAATTTCTAATTTTCTCTTTTAAAAAATGATTGTGTGTTTCTCAAAAAGCAATGTAAGAAGCAGCAGCTGATTTGTGGCTGGCAGTAAGACTGAGGAGCCAAATGATTTTCACAGTATTTGGGCAGCAACTCCCCTCTTCTCCCTCCAAGATCAAACACACTGCAAGGTTCACTAAGAAACCACCACACACTGAGGATAAGAAAGAATCATAACTGCGGTGTGGTTTGATTTTGCAAAATTTAAATGACTGGTTTGGGTGTTGCTAATTGAACTGGATTGAACTCAGGTCCCATTTTAAATCAATTCCCTTAAGCGTCTGCAAGTTCAGAAAAATAAAAGATGGTCAAAACTGGAACTGGTTTGATTTTGTGAAACCTAAACTAAGGATTGGTTTGAATCCAAGCTCCATTTATTCAAATTTTCACATTTGAGAGGGCTTGACATTAATGGGTCTTTATCCATTATATTTATATACGTTTGTATGAGTGAAGTCTTGACCATTGTAGACCAACTGACTAAAATGGTGCATTTCATGCCCTGTGACTACCCTCTGCTGAAACAATGGCTCACTTCCTGATGGTGCACGTTATCCATTTTCATGGTCTTCTGACGATATCACTTTGGACCAAAGCCTGCAGTTTGTCTCATACATTTCACATGATATTCTCCAGTTACTGGACAGTCGCAATTTTCCCTTCTCTGCGTACCACAGCCAGCCAGAGGGGCAAACAGAGAGGGTAAATCTCTGTACTAGAGCACTATCTAAGGTGCTTTGTCAACTACCATCAAGATATATGGTTCTCTCTCCTGCTTTACGCCAAGTTCTCATACAACTATGCTGACCATGCCTCCACGTGGAAGAGGTCCTTTTTTGCAAATTACAAGTTCCACCCTCACTTCCAAATAGCCTTGCCAGCCGCCTCCCCTAACCTAGCAGCTGTCAACTGGATCCAATGAATTCATCATCTCCAGGAGGACCTTAAGAGCCACTTTGAAGACACAAAAAAGGACTACAAGCAGTATTAAAATGTCAATGCCAAGAAACCACATCTCTGATAGTGGGCCAAAAGGTTTAGCTTGCAGCAAAATACCTGTATGCAAACAGATCATCCCACAAGCTAAGGCACCAGTTCCTCAGACCATTCCAGATTTGTCAGCAAATCAACCCTGTCACCTTCCAATTGCAGCTCCCACCATCCCTTAAGATACATCCTGTTTTCCATGTATCCCTCTTGAAACTTTATATGGAGAATCCCTTTCCCAACAGCTGCCCCCGCCAGTCCAGACCCAGGTGCATGAGAAATATATAATCTGTACTAGCCTCAATTCTAAACTGCAGAGAGGGGAGACAGTACTAACTCTTTGATTTTCAGGGCTGTGGACCTGAAGCACACTCCTAGGAACCAGCTGCCCACATCCATGCCCCTGACCTGGTAAAAAGAGTTTCATCAAGACACACCAGGCCTGGCAGCAACTCAGAGGAAGGGCAATAACAAAGAACCTTAGGACTAGAAGTGTGTGGAACCCGCGAGAGCTGACATTCCTATATTGCCACCAGGAGGTTGTGCAGAGCCACATCCAAGAAACACTGTAGCAATTAGATGCTGCAGGAAGTACTGCCCAAAGTTGTAGAGTGACAGCCACCTGCGGCCTTCTGATTGGCCCATGTTCACTATTTAACCATGGTGATGCTCCAGAAAGTAGTCTGGGCAACCACACAGATTTATGGCCTGATGTGACTCCAGACCTCACCTTACTTTCTGATCTCCAGTCTCATATCAGTGCCACCAGGAAGATGTACTAACAGGACTTTCAGGGATTAGCATCATAGCTAAGAATATTCTAGTGTACGACTGCAGAGAGAGCATGGTGAAAGCTGTGGCAGATCACAACCACAACCTCATCTGTCTGCTAAAAAGAGCCATGGAAACAAATCTAAAACTGAATTAAAAAAACCAAAATGAAATTGCAATTGACTGCAGTCTCCTACATGAGACACTCACTGACCTCCCAAGGGCTACCACCTGACCACCAAAAGATAAAAGCAATACTGCAGTTGTACACACCTGAAGATATTAAATAAGTTCAGAAACTAGATTTGTAAACTATCTGACAAAAATTCTTACAAGCATCTTTCTACTGACCCCTGAGGTGACTACAGGACAGAGATGCATTATGTATATGGCTTCCTCAACATGATGTGGCTATCATACATATCAAAGATCTGTGACTAACTATTTCATCATAAAATACTGCGATGCCAATGAAGAGGCAACTATGCAGTGGGAAGCCAGTGAGATAGGACCTGCGGCATCACTCCAACAAAAGGGACAGCAAATAGCTTTCACATCAAGGTCATTATCACTAACAGAATAAAGATATGTTCAAATTGAAATGGAATTTCTTGCAATTGTGCTCACTTGTGAAAAATTCAACCAGTATGCAGAAGCACTGGAAATCTTTTGAGTATAAAGTAGCCATAAGCCACTGGTGAACACTTTTTTTTAAAAGCCACTGCTAGCAGACCCAAAACACCATCAACTACTGAAGCTGCAATGCTCTAATGTAGAGGTATGCTACATGAAAGGGACTGAGATGTACATATCTGACTTCTTATCCAAAGCGACCTCACAGCATGAAAATATGGCAACTGAAGAAGAATTTGAAATCCTCAGAAGACACAGAAAGACCTAGAAAGCATCAACTCAATTAGTTATATTCCAGTTTCATGGCAGGAGCTAGAAAGAATCCAAGAACAAACTATATATGATGAAGATGTACAAGTGCTCATGTCCAGCATTGTATCAGGATGGCCAGACACAAGGGATGAATCCCCACTGGCCTCCCAGGAACAGAGAAACTACCAAGGTGAGATGAGCTTACAAGATAATGTCATATATAAAGGCAGTTGAATCATATTACTCAGGTGATTGAGAACAGAAAGTCTCTATGTTGTGTGGTTTCCAGAATGGCTCCAAACTACCTGTCAGAAACTACCGCAGTGACTATCATAGACCAACCAATTAGGTATTTCAACAGCCACCGTATCACACACTGTTTAACTTCAGAAAACAAACCCCAGATGACCTGCAGTGAGTTTGTGCAATTTAACTGGCAATGGGAATTCAGTCATAGCCCGTCATCACCTTAAGGGTATCTAGGCTATAAGATATCATTCATTTATATATATATATAGTTGAATATTTGGTGGATACAGTTCTTGTGAATACTGGATATATCAACAAAAATCAGAATCTGTTACCAAATGATTTCCAAACAGAAAAAAGGGCTACATTTGTTGGATAATTTCTTTACAATGAATAATTTTATCAGCTTTACTGTCATACATTAGCAGTGAATGTGTCAGTATCAAGTATAAATGTTTCATTATGGTTTATGTCAATAGTTTTAATTTAAATAAGGGTGTATATTTGTTTGTGATTTACAGTTTTAATCACCATGAGAAAGTATTCAAGGGTGGACCATGAATTGCTCATCTCTGTTTGCTTGGGACATCTTATTTAGTGCAAACAAAGTTGAAGAGTCCAGGCAATTCTTGGGCTAATAGTAGTTAACTTCCCTAATGAAAAACCTCAGAAAAGACCTTTTGACTTCTTTGTGTGGATTTGCCGACCATAGCATGGTAATTTCTAATTTTCTCTTTTCAAAATGATTGCGTGTTTTTCAAAAAGCAATGTAAGTAGCAGCAGCTGATTTGTGGCTGGCAGTAAGACTGGGGAGCCAAATGATTTTCACAGTATTTGGGCAGCAACTCCTCTTTTCTCCCTCCAAGATCAAACACACTGCAAGGTTCACTAAGAACCCACCACACACTGAGGATAAGAAAGAATCATAACTGCGGTGTGGTTTGATTTTGCAAAATTTAAATGACTGGTTTGGGTGTTGCTAACTGAACTGGATTGAACTCAGGTCCCATTTTAAATCAATTCCCTTAAGCGTCTACAAGTTCAGAAAAATAAAAGATGGTCACAACTGGAACTGGTTTTGATTTTGTGAAACCTAAACTAAGACTAAGGATTGGTTTGAATCCACGCCCCATTTATTCAAATGTTTACATTTGAGAGGGCTTACATTAATGGGTCTTTATCCATTATATTTACACGATTGTCTGAGTGAAGTAGTTATGATATACATGGTTTTAAAGATGACATAATCACCTTAGGTGACTTTTGTATTAAATTAGTATAATCAGTGTCTTTTATCTTTTCTTTTAAGTTGAAAACATACAGAGAAAAAAATACAGTTGAATCAAGTAGGAGAGAGTGTGCCAGGCACTGGAACTACTGATCAGATAACCACAGATAATGTTATATTTACTGTTATACAAGCCAATGTTAATGACCAATATCTATTATTGTAGGTTTTAGAGGTTAGGTTTAGATTTAAAAGGTCAAAAAAATCTGGACTCAGTTCCACTGGCTTCAACGGAGCCAGGATAATTTACACCTACCAGTGACCTGGCCCAAACTAATTGTACATTATTTTGATGATGAGAACCTCACTATTAAGGCTTTAGGTTTCTTGAAACATTAAAATGAGAAAAATGGAAAGTACAAGAAAGAAAAAGGAAAAGTTATCATCACCTGCCTGAACAAGTAACATTCCCTTACGCAAACCACCTATTTCAGTTTCACTGCCGGGGTAATACTGGAAATAGCCCCTGAGAGAGGGACTCAGACTGAATACCTCTTAATTATAAGCAAGATAAGGTCTTGTAAAAACACAAAGTAAACTTCTGTTACTAAAACACTTTCAACCCTGTTTTCAGGGTTTTTTCCTTAGTGATTTATTATACCATATCTATCTAGACTCCGTGTGGCCCTCCTCCCCATAGCATCTAACCATCTGTGAGCATCTAAAATAATTTATTCTTTAACATACACACATCACTTTAAGTAACTCTCCATTTGGCTGACAAACTTTCGTTTTGCTGCAGACTCTTTCGTTGATTGGAGACTGTTACAATCAGTCAACTCTTACAGCCTGACAGTTTTTGCATTTCACTTTCCATCAGATGGAGTGAACTAAAATTTCTCCGGACCCCTCACCCCTTCTCCACCCACTAAGACAAGATCTGTCTCCAAGGCTTTAAAGTAATAGATGAATCCCACAGAAGACTAGGGCCTGATGCTGCTCTCATTTAAACTGGTGCAAAACTGGTGTAAATGAGAGAATGGGCCCTTGTGACTATTCTGTCTAGTACTGACATGATGAGCCCTACAACCAGCCTTCTTTACTTTTTTAAGCTTAGGTTTTGCCATAATTTTGCTCCCTTGCCAAGACATTGGGCCAGATTCTCCACTGGCCTGCATCTTGCATAATCATTTACACCAAGCAAAATGACTTTGCAAAGTGTGTGTAAGTCATTATCACTCTTATTTCATGGCATTTTATCCCACTTTACATATACTCAGCAGCACTATAAATGGCTAGACAAGGTGTAGGACAGGACCGAATCTGGCCCTATTGCCTGTTTCATCTTCTCTCTTCTTAAGATCTCCTCCCTTCTCAGCACATTGTTCACTTCTTCCCAAGGGAAGCAAGTTTTTTGCTACATCAATGTTAATAGCTTTTAGTGGCACTGAATGTCATTTCCTGAATAATAAGCATCTCCGCTACCCCGTGACATCTCTGTCTGTTTGGGAATCACTGACTTCTGTGATCTTAATTAAAATCTTATGTTCATGAATATTGCAGGTATAGTTTCTTAGTATTTTCTTATTCTTTGGCTCTTATCCCAACAGGGCATCAATGTCTGGAACCCTATGCTCCATGAAGCACTGACAGAATCCATTTTGTTAGGATAATTTATTTTTTTTACATGCTATGATTTGAACACAAATTGTCTCCCAGGGTATAAAAATAGGGTTCCATGCTTAACTATGGGAAGTCATGCTTGTGTTTCCTAGCATACACTGATCACTAGATTGGCCCCAATAAGGAGACCTGACTCCTGGCCATGGTGTCACAAGAGACCAAAGAGGCATCAACTGATTTCAGCCTCAACTATAGGCCAGATAGAGCTGCAGTTAGCATGTGCCTTGAAGTGCATGGAGCTATGCTGATGTAGGACAACTGTTTCTATGTGTGTCTGAGTAAATTGAAAATTCTATTCTTGCACTGAAGTCAGTGGAGTTACTCCACATTTACACCATTGTGAGTAGAGTTTGGCTCTAAACATCCAATTGCAAAACAATGGTTCTGATTCTCTACAGCCATGTACCTCATGTAGTCATTTAAAGCTATGCAAAGCATAGGCGCTGACCCCATGGGTGCTCCAGCCCCGGAGCACCCATGGGGAAAAATTGGTGGGTGCTCTGCACCTACAGGTAGCTCTCCGCCCCAGCTCACCTCTGCCTCGGCTCTGCCTCTGCCTCCTCCCCTGAGTGCGCCACTGCGTCCTGCTTCTCCCCCCTACCTCCCGGTGCTTGCGCCATGAAACAGCTTTTTCATGCGGCAAGCACTGGGAGGGAGGGAGGGAGGGAGGAGGAGGAATGTGGCGCACTCGGGGAAGAGGCAGGGCCGGGGCAGGAATTTGGGGAGGCGTCCAATAGGGGCAGGGAGGGGGCAGAGTCGGGGTGGGGCTGGGGGAGCGCAAGCACCCACCAGCGCCAAGGAATGTTGGCACCTGTGATGCAAAGCAGCTGTAAAACACTGCCCCAGTTAGAATGTATACGTGGGTGGCAGATTTTACATCCACTTCACATTCCCTAGTCCGATTCACCACTATGTCCTTCCACTTTTAGACAGGTGTAATTCCATTGAATTCAATGGAATGATAGCGTCTTAAAACTGAAGTAATGTAGTGGTGCATCTGGTCCACTTTGACCCAGTACAAATCACTGCACAAGTGGAGAATCAGACCGTAGGGTATCAGACACAGGACTGGCCCTAGCCACCAATAATATCAGAAGTTGCATGGGGCACCTACAGGGAAGGGGGCAAACAGAAATGCCAACTGTCACTTCTGAGCCCAGCGTAGAACACGATAGATTGACTAGAACTATATGTACAACAGTAGCAGGATGCCCCATTGGACATACAGTAGATATCTTGTTCAAATAGCTAAACAAGCCTAAAGTATATTTATCTAAAACATTTAACCGGTTTGAGCTGACACAAAAACTAGATGGCATTTGCCTTCTCCACATACAGATGTATTGACGTTAATTACAGGTACTGGCACAGAGTAAATTAATGTCCTATGGGCAGGAAGTCCAGGTTTTTTTCTTTTCTTTATTCTATTTTCTAGGGCTTCTGAACCATGAAGATGTAAACAACTTATTACTGATTCTTCAGATGTGATTTCATCAGACATCCTGGATGTCTCGATAGGGATCAGATACCGTGCGTGGTATAATAGAAAGGCTAGCATGTTGACCTTATGACTAACGCTTGCGCATTTGGCCACCGTCTGGAATTCAGTCCAAAAATCTATTAGAATAAAGTTTGAAAGTGTTATTCGGTTTTGTTCATTTTTAGTATAATAAAATATTCCATTAAGTACCTCCATTAGGAACCTGTATTCTTATCATTACATGGGACTGTTGTTAAAAAACAGTTGTACTAACAGCACTTAATGGAATGTGAAAGGGAGCTGAGGTGCAATGCAGTAACATGCAGAGTGTTATAATTGAAAGCATTATGATTAGGGAGAATGTGTTTCCATTTATAATTGTAAGCAGAGATTTTGAAAAAAGCCTACGACGGGGTGGCCAACCTGAACGTGAGAAGGAGCCAGAATTTACCAATGAGCATTGCTAATGTGAAAGTAGAATGAATTATATTGTAAAAATAAGAATGGATTAAAGAAATGTTGTATGTACCTTTAAGCAGAAATAAGAAATGTTGAAATACAGGTGCCAGGAAAAAAACATTAGGCATAAACAATGGTGCTAATGGCGAAACATTAACAGAAGATAGGTAATAATTAGTAAGGAAATAAGATATGCATGTCTAGCCCAGGTAAACTTATCTGATTCTGCTTCCTTTGTTATCTTGTTAAGTTCTCACCCTTTTATCTGTATAAATAAGATAGTTTGTGTCTTGCATGGTGCTCACATTATCTGGGTGTTATTAGCAGAGCGCTGTGCTAATAAAACAGAGTGGTCTGACAAACTGTGAGTCCTGAGTCTAACTTTGACAATTTGGAGGTTCCACCAAGATGGCAACTGTCTTCACTGGGGCTGTGTGATTCCTGACCATTTTTGTAGGACGACCGTGGCAGCCGGCACCTGGGCATTTGGCCCAAGCGGTCCTCCACCAGAATGGAAAGGCGCACAACCACAGTGAAGTCTACGCCATTGAACCTGTTGGTTCCCACTCTGTTCTGGTAGGGATCCCGGGATCTGACATCAGGAATCTGGTCAGGTAATTATTTCTGTGTTTTGTCCGGACTGAGGACTGTCCTGTCTCTGTGTCTATCCGTCCTCTTGTGGAGTGTTTGAGTCTGGGTGCCATCTCCACCCGGGGATCGGCCAACCAAGGGGTTCCTGTGGTCTGAGTGAGTGGAATCTGCACAATCGCAGCCGCACCGCACTTTGGGTAAAACCCTGGGTGTGAAAGCAAGGGCGACTGAGGCAGTAGCCTGTGGGCTCCTTTTGTATGTTGCACCGGGCATCGCTCTGACGAACCTGAATTTCCTTCTTGTGCGATTGGTGTGTGAAGTCCTCCTGTATGGATAACCAGACGTCTAAGTCGGGACAGTTCCCTAAACGAACGCCGGCTCATTTTATGTATTTACGATGGGTCCAGACTCCTGTAAGAAGGGTCCGGACTCCTGTAAATTTCAGGAAAAATGGTCTAGGCTAACTCAGGGGGATCCCAAAACTCAGTGGCCACTGTTAAAATCTTGGAACAAAGACCGAGTGGACATCTTAAAGGACAAACTCGGCCAACCTAAAACTAAATTGGCTAAAGAAGAGGTTAATTGTTTCATTCAGTGGTGGAAAGAGGCAAATCGTAGCTGGACAAAATCAAATATTCAAATAATAAGTTAAAAGCTTTATTAAAAGCCTCCTCTCCCATCACCAGACCGAGCACTCCCCTTTACCCCGTTCTCAAAAAACCTCCAAACCCCAGATCAATCCAACCCCCTTAATACTCCCATCTCATTGTAAAAAGGACAAAAAGCCCCTTGTTCTGTTCCCTTTGTTGTCTGCTTCAAAAACTGATTCTTTAGTGTTCCACTACCAATTCAGCAAGGGGGGGGGGGCTCCTCAACTAGCCCCCACCCTTCCTGGTCCTTTTCCTTAAACATTTCTTTCAAAATTGTGAAGTGACCACAATATCACTCACAAACGGTTCATTGAAAAAAGAAGCAGGATCGGGCCCAGAAAAGCAGGCAAGCAACAGATAAAGAAACTGAAAAACAGGTTGGAAGCCCTAAGGGCATAGTGTCAGGAGTAAGAAAAGCAGTAAGTGCAGGCATAAACCCCTGGAACAATACTTAAAATGGTGAAATCTGAGGTGATAAAGGTGTCATTTTGGGAGATAAACAAGTGATTTAAGGAAAGAGAGTGAAAAGTTAACTCTACAAAGGCTGGAGAGAATTAAGCCGTTAAACTTTGTAAAAAATGTTAAAAAGGACCATGTTAAAGAGAGAATTCTTGGTTTCTTTGCAGCCATTCTGAAGGGAAAATGGGCCCTTTTCCAGAAGAATGCCTGTAAATAATCCAAATATATAGAGAGCTATGTAAAAACAAAGGAGTAAAGGAATGTTAAGGAAAAGAAAATGTGTATGTATCTATTTGTCTGTGAAAATATGTAAAGTTCTAAGAATCTAAACCAGCACATCTGGTTTGTAAAACTCCTGTTTTGTAGGTGTAAGATAAATTGGTTTTGTTTTTGTTTTTAATGCCACTAAAAATTCATTTGACTCTTTAATTTAAAGTTTCAAAACTGATAAACCTTTTTGCAAGACACAGGTAATTAGTGTTGTTTGGCTTTGGGATTTAGCATTTAACCCTTAAGGGGTAACTTGAGTCTTTATAAAATTTAAAATGTTTTTAAATAAAGACCAAGTCATGGCTGCAATAGGGCAGTCAAAATCAGGAGAATAGGGAGAGATTCTGGAGTCTTTTTGTTTGTTTGATTGTTTTGGTTGGTTTTTTTGGTAACAATAGCAGATAAGAGCCGTAGTGAAAGAATAAGAAATTAACAGTGACCCTCTGAAGCAACAGCACAGGTGAGGTGTACAAAACAAAAAGAAGCAAAGTTAAAAACACTGAGCCTTAAAATGGCTCTGTGTAATCAGACTGTCACTTTGATAAGGGTACATGAAAACTCTGTAAGAACAAAAGAAACAATTACACCTTATGTAAAAATTGATATGGCTAATGTTTAAAAAAAAAGGTTGTAGTATAAAAGGAATGCGCTTTTTCCCTAGGACATAGGCAGTGTATATTGTAGAAAGGGGTAAAACAAATGCAAATGAAATGTGCTACTGAATTAAAATCCTATTAGGGCTCCAAAAAGAGCCGCAATAGACTGTGTTTTCTTTTTCAGGTCTCTGTGTGTTTTGCAAGCAGGAGTTGAAAGTGGAAAGAAATCAAAACTCTGGTGGAAGTTGATTGTGTGCCTTTTAAGACAGAGTCTCTGAGCTCTGCTGATGGCTTTGAATCCAAAAGCCAAGCCTGTGTTGATGTAAATTACCTAACTGATAAAGGAAGGTGAGAACTGCCAGCACAAAAGAAATTGCCTAAATAAAAGACATGGTATAACAAGATACCTTTAATAGATTTGACGCTAATGTTACTGTTAAACATTGAAATAAATGTAATGTTAGTAAGTACCCCTGTAACAACGTATAGTGTGTATGCTTTTTGGAAAAATCCTTTAAGGTAATATGGTAATGATGCTTCTCAGCTATTACCTGTGAATAAACTTAAAGCTTAACACAGCAGGAAAAACATTACAAACTTGGTCTGCTATATAAGAAGAAAAACTTGAGCTACACCATCTCATGAATTTAATAACTAAACAGTGGAATAATTTCCCCATAACCCTTAAAAAGTAGAAGCCATTAAAACCTGGCCTGCCTATAGAACAAAAAAACCACAGGAAAATATGGGGGTAATTCCTCTGTTTTGCCTGCAATCAGCAAGGGTATTTGTAAAAGAAAGGAATCTTTTAAGCGATAATCAATGCCACCCTGAAAGGGGTAGAAAAATGTTATTTTTGTCTTTCAGAAAATCAGAAAAAGCTAATACCAGCTACAGAACAACCTATTACAAAAACAAATGAAAGTTAAAAAACATACTGCAATAGCTATGGAATGTACTGAAATGCAGATATTAGAACATAAGATGTTTTGGGTAATATCAGAGAATATTAAGGTTTTGATACATCTGTTAAAGCAAAGAAAAAGATAATTGTTTAATACCTATCAATATAACTGGATGCAGTATGTCTCCAGTACGGTAAGACAAAATTTGTTAAGTGAAAAAATTATTGTTAAAATCGCACACCAACAGGCTCTGGAAGCAAAGATATGGAAAGTTAGCCCACTCCCCAGATTGCACCTGGGATCCTTCTGGCTATCCCGGACCTCGAGCCAGTGGGCTGGGGAGGAAGGGAAACTATTGGACACTAGAGGTTGTACCAAGTGGACTCCTCAAAAGTGGATATTCTTATCCATGCCTGTTGCTCCAAAGCCCTGTAGTAAAGACATCTCACTAGGATCCTGTATGTGGGATAAAATTAATAATTAGACCAAAGTATTGTATAACGGGCAATGTGTGTGTTAATTCTTGGAAAGAAGTGTTTTAAAAGGATAAAAGTGTTAGCAACCCACCAGTAGACAAATGTACATGTAATGTAAGTACTGTGTTTACCAATAATCACATTTTCTATTTGCCACAACCAAAAAGTCTCAGCTTACTGTAAGCACTGATTTAGCTGAGTTCTCTATCAATCTTGGCATTGAATGGCAAACAGTTACCAATCATCTGTTTAAAAAGGTAAAAAGGTAACATAGTTCCTAAAAACAAAAACAAACAAACAAAACAAAACAATGTGGGAAACTGAACCATTCATATTATACACGCAAATGGGGACATGTTAAGAATTGCCACTGCAGAAAGACATAACAGCTTACCGTTGGTATAACATATTGTCTGGATGGTCTCCCACAACTACTGGCATATTAATGTTACTACCCCTAATTGTTTTTGGTTTTAAATTGTATGTGTTTAATTAAAATGTTTAAAATGTGCTGGTGGATAAAACAAATGTATGCAAAGCTAAAGCCACAGGCCCAAATCACCTCCCAGTATTTTCTATTATGTGGACTAAATAAGAAATGACACTGGCGATTAATAATCTTAGGCCTGGTCTACACTGGGGGGGGTATCGAACTAAGTGTCGAAGTACTCACCCGTCCAGACGCCGCGGGATCGAAGTCCGCGGCTCCCCTGTCGACTCCGCCACCGCCGTTCGCGGTGGTGGAGTTCCGGAGTCGACGGGAGCGTGTTCGGAGTTCGAACTATCGCGTCTAGATTAGATTAGATTAGACTCTACGCGTCTAGATTAGATTAGATTAGATTAGATTAGATTAGATTAGACTCTACGCGTCGACCCGGCAGGTAAGTGTAGATCTACCCTTAGTGTCAAACGGGGGATATGATTAGATTAGATTAGATTAGATTAGACTCTACGCGTCGACCCGGCAGGTAAGTGTAGATCTACCCTTAGTGTCAAACGGGGGATATGTAGGAGCAGGATTTTATAATGTCCCATAAGAATTAAAGTATAATTTGATTTCATCCTGCTAGCCACCCTTTTTAAATAGCAGAAAGAAATGACCCTCTGGGACTATAAGATTCTGTTTTCCCATATGCATTACAAATTGGGCCCTCTCTAACTCTTTGTTTTAAGATTTAGGTAGTAAGAGACAGGATTCTCTATTGTGTCTATGTTAAGTAAATTAGAGAAACATTGAAGGCCTGGGTCTCAATGTAAATTGTCTTGGTTATTAACTGTAAAACTTAGCAAGGTTTAATTTGCAATGCCTTTTTGCTGGATATAAAATACTACTGTTTGTATTCTCAATCTGTTTGTGTGAATGAGGAATTAATGCATCAGGAAAAGATAAGGTGTGAAGGCCATTGTTATAGCCAGAGTCAAGGAAGAAGTAGTAAAGAGACTTAAAGAACATCAAAGAACCATCAGGCACTTCTTACTAGCCAGACAGCTGTTAAACTGTCTGGCATTGCAGAGTGGATACATGCTTCGCAGTGTAAGAATGCACCACCCCCAGTGAACCAATCATCACCTCAGGACCACGCAGAGTCAATTTTGACTCCAGAAGAAGATGTAGAGGAACAGCCTGCAATACCTTACAATCTACGCTCTCGTAAGGGTTGCCAGAAGCAGACGACGACCTAAAGCAAGGCCCAAGAAGAAGCAGTAGTGAGCCTAGCGCCTGCTGCCTGGTGGACTTAAAACCATGACTGCGGTTCCCTCAATTGAGGTTATCAGAACCAGAAGGACCCTGCCTCCAACATGCGCCTTTGGTGGTGCCTGTTCCTCAGCTGCTGGTGTCTTAAGGTCTGGGGAATCCACAATGACAATTCTTTTATCCAGCAGCAAGTGTGGATAGCTCAGACCCTTAATATTTCTAAATGCTGGGTCTGCAGCCACATCCCAGCCCACTCTCAAACTGGTGTTCCTGTCCTGGCTGTCCCACTCAATTCCTCAGACCTCACTGGAGGACCTTGTCCATTTAACACAATATGGAACAGCAATTACACCTGGGAAGAGACTATTGGCAGTTCCTTTATCTCACTTGGGGGAGTAATACACCAGGCAAAAAGGCTCCTGAGGTTACAAGCAGTAGTTAAAATAATGGCAAATAAAACTGGAGAAAGTTTAAGAGCCCTGGCCAAAGAAACAGGGGCGATCTGACAGGTGGCCCTCCAAAACCGTCAGGCATTGTACATAGTGCTGGCGGCCAAAGGAGGGACCTGTGCTCTCATTGGAAAACAATGGTGTGTGTTTATACCTGACGATACCAATGAGGTAATAAATCGCGCTAGCCACTTAGAACAAATCGCATATCTTCCCCATGAAGAGCCGAGTTCTTTATGGAAGTGGCTAAGTAACCTGTTCAATTTCTCTGGCATAGGAATCTGGTTGTTTCAGGGAGCCCTGACTATCCTGTTTGGAATCCTAATAATTTGTGTATGTTTTCAGTTAGTCTCCTGTTGTATCCAAAATTGTGTAAGGCATGCCACCCAGGTGACTGCCCCAAAACAGAGTGCTAATATGATAATTTTGAATATTGCTGATGAACAAAGAGATAAAGAATGGTTAATATGTGGAACCCAGTAAAATGTTGGTCATGGCGTGAGCTTGACCAAAAGGAGGGATTGTGAAAGTAGAATGAATTATATTGTAAAAATAAGAATGGATTAAAGAAATGTTGTGTGTACCTTTAAGCGGAAATAAGAAGTGTTGAAATACAGGTGCCAGGAAAAAAACATTAGGCATAAACAATGGTGCTAATGGCGAAACATTAACAGAAGATCGGTAATAGTTAGTAAGGAAATAAGATATGCATGCCTAGCCCAGGTAAACTTATCTGATTCTGCTTCCTTTGTTATCTTGTTAAGTTCTCACCCTTTTATCTGTATAAATAAGATAGTTTGTGTCTTGCATGGTGCTCACATTATCTGGGTGTTATTAGCAGAGCGCTGTGCTAATAAAACAGAGTGGTCTGACAAACTGTGAGTCCTGAGTCTAACTTTGACACTAAAGAGCCACATTAACACATCAGCAGCCCCCTGTCAGCTTCCCCCCACCCCCAGTGTCTCCCACCCACCAGCAGCACTGCTGATCAGCACCTAACCCTCCATCCCTGTGCCTCCCACCCACCGCGATCAGCTGTTTTGTGATATGCTGATGTGCAGGATGCTGGAAGAGGGGGAGAAGGAAGAGGAGCAAGGGTGTAGCAGACTCAGGAGAAGGGGCAAGGAATAGAGAGGGGCTGGGGCCTGGGGCAAAGCCAGGCATTGAGCAGTGAGCACCCTGTAGCACGCTGGAAAGTTGGCGCCTGTAGCTCCAGCCCCGGAGTTGGCGCCTATGGAAGGAGCCGCATATTAACCTCTGAAGAGCCGCATGTGGCTCCGGAGCCACTGATTGGCCACCCCTGGCCTAAGAGAATTAAATGCCCATTTCCCACTGAAATTCAGCCCCTAACCTCCTTAAACTCATTTGACTATCTCAGCTGTAAGAAATTACAGCTACTCAATATCCCAGTGGGTCAGGCAGAAGGGCTTCAGACTGGCCTGTGAGAGGTCACCAGTTTGAGTTCCACCAGACATGCTGGAGATGATACTTTCCCATTCTCCTGGAAACTTCCTCTCTCCTACAATTTACCTGTCTTCTCTCCACTTCCATACATCCTCATCTGCATGATTTTCCTCCAGCCACCTGCAAGCTAGACACACAGTTGTGACTTCTTCTCTCTCCCTACACACATCACACATGTGATCTTTCAGCTATCCCCCCCACACACTCTCTCTTTCTTTGGTGCAATAGTCCTCCCATCCCATCCCACACAATGAACACACAAACACAGGCATGCACATGGAAAGAGTGGGTACATGCACATGGTGCTGACTCCTGACTTGGTCTGTGAGCTCCATTCTTACAAACTAGCAGGAGATTGAAAATGATAAGAATAAAGCTCCAATATGCTCTCAGAGCAGGAATATCATCAAGTACACTCCTCTGCGGGCTCAGAGAAACAGAGCAAACAGATAACTGTTGCAATGTTTATATTATACCTGACAGGTGTATAACCATATCGGTGATCCTGACCAACACAATGTACTGGACTGCATGTAGGCTTTTGCCCAGTTCATCAGGGTTTTAAAGAATGCCGAAGCCCTAAATTTGAAGATTGATGGTTTTTTTCCCCTAAATAAAAGGAGTAAATTTTAAAATGGAAGATTTAAAAGGCACAAAGCAAGAGTCCAGAAATGTTGTCATTGTCTCTTTAAATATAAATTAATTCACATTTTTTAAATGATAAATTATTAATATTGGTGGTAACAATTGTGGAAAGGAATTGCAGGTCCACATCTGTGATCAGTACATTAACAGGTCCTGATAGATTTCTATTAACACAGAACATACACATACAGAGCCACTCTGTTACACCACTTTTAGCTGTTGTAATTCCAGTGATGTGAATGGAGTTAAGATGGAGCAAAATTGGAGTAACACATTTGAGATTGAATCCTGCAAACATAATCACCCTTGTTCTCCTTTCCCTTAAACTGGTGTTAGGCTGCTTGAGTTCAGTGGAATTACTCCCGATTCAGACTGGAGCACGTGAGAGCAGATTCAGACCCATAACTGACAATGGGATGACTCAGTGGCGTATGGATGTGAATCTAGTTCAGCAAACTGCCAAAGTAAAAATGTGGGGTCCAGATTTTCACAGTAACTCATCTCTGAATTTGGATCCAGCATCTAAAACAAAATGGAGGGAAATCTTGTGAAGACAATTAATTTCTCTGGTTTTCATCTCAGCCCTCTCAGGATTCCCTCTTACCATTGTTGTATGATGAGTTGAGAATCCACAGGCCCCCCAGCAATCACGCAAGTGTTTCTGGGGTCTGATCTTCCAGTGGGTGATGAGAGCAGTGCGGAGTGGACTGCAGTGTTTCTCACCACCCATGTCAATATGAAGGTCAGGTCAGGTTCCACTCTCAGTTAGACCCTTCTGAAATTACAGGGACAGTGGCCTGAATTTGCAGGTCACAAAGAGGCAGCTGGGGAAGCACCCAACTAATACCCCTCAATAGTCCACGATGGGGGTTGGGGGCCCATGGGCTTCCTCCCACAAGACAACAATCCTGAGTCGAGCATTAAGGTGGAAATGGGGCACTGGGAAAAGAGTGTTGGGCAGAACTGAAGGTATAACCTAGCAGGGACAGAGCCTAATTTCTACTTTCAAACCTTGGCAGTAGAAATCAGCCTTTGATGGGCTCTGGAAGCCTGGAAGATACACTCAGATCCACACAAATGGAAAATCTGAAGAGTGTTTGGATCCAGAGTGCAGGGTTTGGACCAATCTTTAATATAATCAGGATAAAGCATGGATAAAAACAGCTCAAATCTCCCCAGGAAGATGCATAAGGCTTGTTGTCTGTGCAGCATGGAGAAATTCTCACTGTATGTGCTCACATAGTACCTGTCCTTTAGGGCTATAGGTTGCTTCATATCACAAAAAGAATATTCACATCATGAGGCACCAAATTGTTTCTAAAGCAAGGAGGGTCCCCCATGCTGAAATGTTGCATCCTCTTGAGGACTAAGGAAGAACTGGTTTTCACCAGAGAGGAAACTGATATCATTTACAATAACTAGAAACATATAAGGTGACCTGCCTGTCATTCATAAAACCATCAAGTGACTCAAAAGATCTTTGACTATTTTTTCAGGATCTGCTGTTAATGGGACAGGAATTGTTCTACTGCCATTCATGTTATGTTCTTTTATTAGCCAGAACCTTTAGAAAAATAATACTCCTCCCAAAATGCAAACATGCTTGGTCAGTCCCTGAGAAAAAAAGAGCATCCTCTGTTTATCCCCCAGACCCCACCTTCCCAGTCCGTGAAACAATCTGGGAGCAAAGCCAAAGTTTCCTGCTATATAAGACCCAGACATTGCAGGTGAACTATTTCTCCTGACCAACATCTGACTCAGTATCCTTGTTCCAAACTCCACTCAGGATGGGGTTTGGTCAGAGGATAAAGGTCTCCATATGGGCCTTTATGTTAGGTGTCTGCTGTGCCCAACAACAAGGTAAGAACCCACTGAAGTTTCATTTTGCTCTCAGAAAAGAAAAGAAAAAGTCTAATTTAATTGTCTCTATATGGATATAGTTTAAACAGTTTTATTTCTTTTACTTTGCAAACCTGCTAAATGGTTGAATTTAAATGAGATTTCTTTGTGTCTTTTTATTTTTGTACCATTTCCATTAAATATTTAATGTTTGTGTATTAACTGGACTGATTTAATTTCATCTTGCCTCAAGCCAGTACAATTAACAACATTTGGATGAAGATAGCTTTGAAGATCAAAACAAAATAATAACTATCCATCTCTTGAAATGTCGTGATTTCACTATCAGTTTAAAATGTTTTAAAACATTTTATTTTTGGTGAGTTTTCTACTAGGATTGTTGTTAAATCCTACATTTTTATGTAATCATAAATGTAAAAATTACCCTATACTTGATCAGACCCATGGTCCATCAATTCCAGTATCCTGTTAATCACACTCTCCAGTACCAGATGCTTCAGAGGAGGGTGCAAGAAACCCTGCACTAGACAGTCATGGGGTAACTTGCACCCAAAGAAAGTTTTCCTCCTCACTTGCAATTGTTAGAGGTGGTCTCAAGCTCTGAAACATGAGGGTTTATATCCTTTTCAAATTATTTATGGCTGTTAGTATCTGTTGTTATAACTCTAGTTATTCTTGTGATCCATATAAGCTCTTGGATTCAGCGATATTGTGGTAATGAGTTCCCCCGCCTACCTGTGCGTTGTTGAATTTGCCACTTTTCATCTGAGTTTCAAATTTGCCACTTATATTTGCCAATTTATATTGATTCTTCCCTTGTTTTTTTGTATAATCAGACAGGGTGAACTGAAGTACCTGATCTACCTTCTCTCTGTCATTCATCATTTTGTATGCTTTGTTATTATGATAATGTTACATTAATTAGAACTAATCCCAAAAGCCCTTACTCATGTGAGTAGTCCTATTAAATGTAAAGATTACTTGCATGAGTAAGGGCTTGCAGAATTGCTCCTATTCGTATATCATAATTGTTGCCACTTCTTGAGAAATGTTCCCATAATCCTTTGTGCTAATGTAAATTTTCTCTTTCTTGTTCACCATTCTCTAAACACTGTCAAGTGTAAATATCATGATTTTCAGTGAATTTTGTTTTTCATAAAATTAAGGGCAGGCAGCAAATTGAGTCAGGCATAAAATGGAGCAAGCAAGAATTGTACAAGCTTTTATTTAGAGTTTTGCATCTCAGGGCTTGGCTACACTTACGGTTTGCAGCGCTGGTAGTTTGCAGCGCTGGTCATCCAGCTGTGTAGGAGCAGCGCTGGTGTGTGGCCACACTCACAGCTACCTGCGCTGGTGTGTGGCCACATTTGCAGCATTTCCAGCGCTGTTGGGAGTGATGCATTATGGGCAGCTATCCCAGCATTCAAGTGGCCGCAACGTGCTTTTCAAAAGAGGGGGGTGGAGTGGGGTCTAGTGTGACAGGGAGCGGGGGGAGAGAGAGAGTGGATTTTTGGAGCCAACACTGTGTGTTAGCTTCCTGACTTGAAAAATCAGAACATTTTTCCGACACCTTAGTCTTAACTCTTAATTACAAACAGCCTGCAGGCAACACGACTCCCCACTGTTTCCCTGCCTGCCTCTCATTTGATTGTTTACAGCCAGGTACAGATGATCACAGCAAACAGGAGCTTTGTTTGTTTTTTAGATAGCAGCAGCGGCAACGGAGGAGCTCCACAGAGCTCGTTCACAACAGGGAGGAGGATCTCATTTGATTGTTCACAGATTGATCACAGCAAACAGGAGCTGATAAGCAGCTCCGGTAGAAACGGAGCGAAACGGAGCTCCTCCGGAGGTTCACAACAAAACAAAGAGAGGCTGCATAACAAAACAAAGGGAGTAATTTAGTTAAAAGCATTCTGGGATATCTCCTTATTCCCTGGAGGCCAATAAAAGCGCTGGTGTGTGTCCACACTTGATGAGCAGCGCTGGATCACCAGCGCTGCAATCGCTACACCCCAACCCGGCCAGGTGTACAGCCAGCGCTGCAGCCAGGGAGTTGCAGCGCTGGATGTGCCTTGCAGGTGTGGACGGTTACTAATTGCAGCGCTGGAAAGCCTCTACCAGCGCTGCAACTTGCAAGTGTAGCCAAGCCCTCAGCACTGATCCTTTGCTATTCTGGGCCAGGGCCTCTTCTTTGGGCAGAAAAAGTTATTTCTACTGGATAATGATAACCTGACAGGTGGCTTTGTGGTATGGATAGGTGGAGACTAGACTGAGGACACCAAATTCCTTTTCTCTTGCATCCTACTGTTATGCAAGTGTCTCTTTCTCACATTCTCTGAGTAGAATCACTACAAAATAAGGATGCAACCCTGCGTGGTTAGAAAATTTTAAGGAGGGTGGATTCCTCCCACTACCACCACCCATAAACTTTCTATACTGATTTTTTTTCTTATTTGTCTGCAGCATTTACTACTAATACTCCATCTGGAACAGTGAACTTCATCCCACCACTGACAACAAGCCCAGTAATAACATGTAAGTTAAGCAAATAGTCTCAAAAATTCCTCCATCTTTCTGAAGTACTGATCAGAAAGTTAAAATAAACAGGGAAACAGACTGCTTAATTAAAAACATGGGTAGATCAGTGGTGTAAAGAACAAACAGCTGGATAAACATGATATGATGGCAAAACAATGAGTTGATTGATAGGTAGGCAGACATATGATAGATAAGTAGAAACACAGAAATATAGATAGGTTGGTACATTATAAATGGCAGACAGTAGATGGGTGGAGGAACAGAGATGGGTTAAATAAATAGGTGGGTAGATGGAGAAATTGATCATGTATAGTGTCGCAATTGATAAATGGACAGAAAATAAATGGAAGGGGACAGAGCAATGAATAAACTAAAGAAATGAAGGCTTGGGCAGACTGATATAATACTATTCACGTTAAATCAGGGAATTTCCAGTAAATTCTTAAAACGAGTTTTCAATCCACAGCCTTCAACCCTGCTCACAATGGCCGCGTATGCAGTACGTGGGGCAATTTCCACTTCAGGACTTTTGATGGGGACATCTTTTACTTCCCTGGGCTCTGCAATTACGTCTTTGCATCCCACTGCAATGCTGCCTATGAGGATTTCAACATCCAAATCAGGCGCACTATGGTGAAAAATGCTCCTACTATCAACCATATCACCATGAAGCTCAATGGGGTGGTTTTTGAAATGACAAAGAACTTGGTTGTTGTCAATGGCAACAGGTAGGTTTAAACATATCACTGCGCATGCTGTACATAGCTGTTTCCTCAAACCAGGCATATATTTCAGCACTTTCTTGGAAAAACTTCTATGCATTTTGATAAACCATGCAACTTTAACCATACAATCATCTCACCATTCTTCTGTAAAGATGTCACGCTATAAAGATGGGCCCAAACCAGAATGCCAGATCAAAATACCCTTGAACTTTGAGGAAGCTTGAATCCAGATCCGGATCCATATTTTTTTGTGGCTTGGGCCCATCTTTTCTTTAAACTGCTTTTTCTTCCACAATACTGCATTGTCAAAGAACCCACATGGACACCTGATAACACAATCAACCTTTCTTTCTTATTCTGCATGGCATAGCAAATACTTAGCATCTCTGATGCTTTTTTTCTCCAGGGTTCAGCTGCCTTACAGCCAGTCTGGAATCATGGCTGAGAGAAGCAGCATGTATACGAAAGTGACTGCCAAAATAGGCCTGGTTTTCATGTGGAATGATGACGACAGCATCCTGGTAAGAATAAATTCTAGATGCTTCAGAGAATAGGAAACAGTCTATTAAAATATTTAGACTCAAATTTTTGACTGGCTTAAGAATTTGTTTGGGCACCCGATTGCACGCACTGATTCCACACTTGGCATATGCAAATCAAGTAGGTAAAAGTGTACAAAAGAGAAACTGCCTAAATATTTGACCATCAGCCTAAATCTTGAGAGGTAGTATGAAGCTGTATGGTTAGTCCCTGGATATACTTGCCCCAGCAGTTTGGGAGCTGCTGTTTCCACCTGCTGATTATTTCTCCCATTACAGAGCTATGTTTGCATTCATGCATTCCTGAAGAAAGCAACTGTGCTGTGTTCCTAGTGGAAATCAGGCCTCCCACTTAAAATGGGAAAAAGCACTTCCCTCACTTCATTAACATAATAGCATCATTACATCAGGTGCCACTCACCTCCTCACATTTTATTTTCCAGTAGAATTCCACTGTCATAGGACTTCAGTGTCACAGTGGATTTGATTTTCTTTCTGAAGAAAAAAATAGATAATAAAAAGGCTGGATATATTACAGATATTGCCGTGAAAACTAGTTCTGCATAAATAACTTGGATTCCATGAATCAGAAATCATATCCAAACCTAGTCCATATTCTATCAGCCAGGTTTGAATTGGTCTGCTAAAACATCTACACAACACTGATGAAAATTATGTAGGTGTAGCAGGCACAGCCGCTTGCACTGATTTTGAATACATTGTGGAATGTGTATATTAACTTTAACCAACTTTTCCCCCATCATTTTAGCTGGAACTGAGTGACAAATATGCCAATTATACCTGTGGGCTTTGTGGGGACTTCAATGGTATTCCAACTTACAATGAGTTCTTTTCAAACAGTAAGTGTTATAAATAATGGCAGACCTTTGGTTTCTAGTAGCTCCAATTTCTACACCATCCATTTTTTGTGTTCTCTTGGTTATACGTCTTCAGCAGGCCTCTCTTCCAACCTGCTGAAATATTTGCTGAGAACATCAGCACATTTAGATCTTTAGTAACTTGAATTATATATGTATTCATGTATATCATTTGTCTTTATTTAATTTGTTAGCCAGTTAGATGTGGGCGAAATACTGAGTTTCAAGCATGATTAAATATAGAAATACATCCACAGACCAAAAGACAATAACAATACCAAGCAAAGCAATCACAACAATTTCTGGTCAAGAATGTTTTATTTAAACATGCTCTAGGATGTCACCTCTAAATTATATTGATATAATTTTATATATAAACTACATTTGCAAAGCCGCACACATCTTTGTCCATAATTAACATGCAAGCATCAACACAACATCTCAATCCTGAGTTGCCTGAGCCTATTCCACAGTGTAATTCTAGATTTGCCTACTGATTTACATGATCTTTACACTACCTTCTCCCATCCTATCTTTCTGACTTTATCACTCCCTCCTCTTTATATATTCTTCCAATCAGCTGGCTATAGGCCTCTATCCATCTCTTTTCCCACTGTCAGTATCACCATTTTGTTTACAAAGCTTTTAGGCAATTTATTCAAATCTCACCTTTTCTCCTAAATTCTGTCTCACAATAGTTCTCTTCTATTCAAAACCTGTCTAAAACTTTCTCTTCTGTTATCTAACTCTGGAGTCATCTAACCTGAAATGAGTTTGTCATTTTTCAACACAAATTTCAGTTTGCATGTTCCTAAAATTGTTTTCAGATATAAGGATGATGTTATTCAAAGTAAATTGAGTCTATGGTGTCACTGTGTTAATTTTGTCTATGGTGCATCAGTGTTAATTTTGTCAACATGCCAAATGTAATGTCTACATGAAAGAACTCAAAGAGAACCAACTCCATTAAAAATCCTATATATTATTAATGCATTTATTGCAGATGCCAAGCTGACTGCCACGCAGTTTGGAAATATGCAAAAGATGGATGGGCCAACAGAAGTCTGTGAAGATCCTACATCATCCTCCCTAAACAACTGCACGGGCAATATTGTAAGGATCTTTTTGTTTATTCATGTGTCCTTCATTTAAATGTATCCACTCTCTTCTCCGGTTTCAGGATGGACACGTGGAGAAAACGATGAAGGGATTGGAGGTAGAAGAAGGAGAATACAAGATGTCATTAAAAAATAATTTTTAACAAATGGATAACAGTATTAAAAACTGATCCTCTCTATTTTGAGGAATTTGTGGATTTAATAAATTGTTCTGTTTTGTTTTCTCTCTAGGATGACATTTGCCATAAAGTATTGACTGGCCCTGCATTTTCAGAATGTAATACACAAGTTGAGGTTAGCGAGTACATTAAGTCTTGTGAACAAGACTTGTGCCGCTGTGACCAGTCTGAGAATGCCTTCTGTATTTGTAACACCTTTGGTGAATACTCCCGGCAGTGTGCCCATGCCGGTGGACAACCTCTGAACTGGAGAACTCCACAACTGTGTCGTAAGTGTCTCTAGAACTGACCTTCACCTGTGCTTGCCAACTAGTCAGCGACAAATTCTTATAGTTTGTTGGGGACTCATGGGAACTAAATGTTATTAAGTACTGGATTGGTTTCCAGAGGGCTTTAATATGAATTCCATACTTCGGGCCAGATCCTGGGGTGCAGCTGATCTCCCCATGGTTAAACTGTGGTCATTAATATTTATCAATGTAGATTCTGGAGTTAAATTCCCCAGGGTATAATTGGATATTTCAGTGATTTCCACAGAACTCAAATATGCAAATGCACTGGAAAATTAACGCTTCCAAATGTTACTAGAAATTTAGATTCCTAAAAAGAGGGGAAGGCAAAAGAGGGGAAGGCCAGAGTATACGCCTCAGAGATCTGTGAGACAATTGCTCATGAATCCATAGAATTCCAGACTTTAAGTCACAAAGTCAGCATCATACAGTTCTATCTGACGCACAAGTTTTTGAAAAACACACCTAAACTACAAAATATGGATTGGGATTTCCAAAATCCAAGGGATTCTTGGACCTTGGGTTTGGTGTGGCCTCATCTCTAGTGGGAAAAGGTTGAATGAGCATGCATTCTAATACGTAGCAAACGGGGATTACATTTGAATTCAGAAATCTGTCTTCCTTTAAAATTCCAGCCAAGACGTGTCCTTTCAACATGGAGTACCAGGAATGTGGATCCCCCTGCATTGACACCTGCACCAACCGGGAAAGAGCTCAAGTCTGTGAAGATCACTGTATAGATGGCTGCTTCTGTCCCGCAGGCAAGTTTTTATTTACTCCCATTTTTCATACTCTCAATAAAGAGCACTAGCAGATTTACATGTAGGAGTTTAGCAGCTTTGTCAGGGGTCAGGGGTCATCCAGCTGCCCTCTTCACAGCTTCAAGTGGTAAGCCTTTACCTGTGCACAACAAGTGACAAAACACATGACAGAATGATTAATTTCCTGTAGATGTGCAACATCTGCAAAGCAGTATGGAACAATCAGGGACCAAAATAGAACATAAAATGCTACCCATCTTATAGGAATGAGGTGGTTTTACTACAGCAATTCAGTATTATTCAATTGAATTCACCTTACAGGGCAGGAATCCCCTTGGAAGACCAATGGGAGTTTAAGACTCCCAGGGCAAGACCCTCAGCTGGTGCAATTTGGCATAGCTCCCCTGACTTCAATGGAGCTATGACTATTTACGACCTCCAAGACTGTATTTTAGATTTGTAGTCAACTATTTAAAACAAGAAAAATTGCATATTGTCTATATGTGTAAAACATCTTTGTAATGTATCAGTTTCTTTCTTCATGTAGGAACTGTTCTTGATGACATTAACAATGCTGGCTGCATCCCCCTTTTGGAGTGCTCCTGTACTTACAATGGCAACTCTTATGCTCCAGGGACATCTTTTGACGCCCACTGCCGTTCCTGGTAACTTACCTACTTTGCTGTTTCTTTTTTAGTAAAATGAATTAGTTTAATGGTTTATTATACACAATTTTATCATTAACCACCTCTGAGTGCATATTACTGCCTTCCCTGCAGTTCTAACAGGATCTCAAAAAAACTATTTGTCTCCTTTAGTGTCATTATTTAACAGGCTTTGCATTCTGACGCAAGTTAAAATAAGGATTTGTGATATATAGCTTTCTTATCTCTCTATTAAAATTCTCTTTGTTTGCTCCCTTGAAGTATTTTGACTTTTCCAAGACAAAAGAAACTGCAGCCACTCACATATTTGCAAACATAGATTTCCTCTGAAGAAACCAAGAATAATATGATGGGAACATCAGTAGCAAAACAACAAAAACTTAATGACATTGTAACTCCTTTCCTCCAGGCTATTATCGCTGCTTGTGATTAATTTCTCCGCTTTCCTTCCAGTACCTGCAATGGAGGCCTGTGGAATTGCAAAGACATTCCATGCCCTGGATCTTGTACAGTAGAGGGAGGTTCACACATCTCCACATATGATGAAAAACGTTACAATGTCCATGGAGACTGCATTTATGTTTTGTCTAAGGTAAGCACCATCAGGCTTTAATAGGTCATAGAGTCCTATGCAGTTATATGGAGGAAGGATTGGGAGGGCTGCCTGAGTCAAGACTAGAGAAGCTAACCACACTTAGGAAAGAACATTGGAGAATTTCCTGTTAAAGCAGAAGAGCACTGTATTGAGCAAGAATATACAACAATTCATGCAAAATGTATGAACTAGTTGTGATGTTGGGAGTGAGGTAAATACTGATGTATTTCAGATTCCAGGATGTGGTAATTGTTGGTAAATGCTGAATATTTACACGCAACTGCTGTATTTGGTCTATTTTCATAGCTGTCATACACAGCTGCCCCTTGCTGTGTGGCAACTGTTTTTGCCATGTTACTAGTCCTTGGTCATAACAGGTCAGGCAGGAAAAGATGGGGATAGAAAGTGGAGCGGAAGCACATTTTTTAGAGGGGGTTGAATCAAAACTTTGACTCTAAATACCAGAAACAGATCCAAATTCTGTGACTAGTCCCAGTCTCTATCACTATAACACTAGTTCAAAATAGCCCTGAGCTTTGGGAAAGTTTGGACCAACCTCTAAAAAATAAATATTTTTCAGACCTGGGAACAAGCCTTTAAAGCAATAGTTGTTGGTATTGTTTTTTTTCAGCTCTGTGAAAATGACACATTCGCTGTTCTGGGAGAACTCCGCAGATGTGGCTTGACAGTCACTGAGACATGCTTAAAGGCAATACTCCTCAGCATTAATGGAGGACAAACTGTAAGTATCCAAAACAAGTGGTGAAAACCCTGCAGGAATATTTTATAAAAATGTGGGGAGCTAAAAGTTTAAGCCAGAATGAGTCAGGGACAGAGCTTTGTTAATAATTGATTTTTCAGTTCAGGTCAAAGGAAATGTTTCATTTGAGACAAAATGAAAAGTTTGTTTCATTTTCAAGATTTTTTATCTTTTAAAAAAATTAATAAAACTAAAGTTAAAAAGTTATTTGGAGTCAACAAATCTAAACATTTCATTTTGAATATATCAGAATGAAAGGTTTAAACTTTTTTCTTTTATTGAAACTATTTAGCAAATGCGACGTATTTAGAAAATGTTTGTCCACTTGAATCTGCATTTCTCAGCATAAAAAAAAGTTTAGTCTAGAAAATTTCACCCAGATCTAGTTAGGGAGTGGCATTTATCCTTCTAAGGATTTGCAGGTCTGGAAAATCTGTATTAGTTTTTAAAACCAAGGTAAAATAAATGTATCTTTATTTATCATAATAATGAGGTAAGTAGTATGTTCAGCCCTGTGCTAGTTCAGTCAGAAAAGATACTTTATTCACAAAACAGGAGAGAAGTTCCCTTTCTATTAAGTAAACAATGACACCATGATCTTTTTGGCTTCTGCCTAAAACTACCAGCTGCACTAGATCTAAGTCAGTTCAGATACAGAGGCTCTGCATCACAGCAAACCAAGATAGCCTGACCACTGCTGCAGCTCTGTAAAGGACAAAGAATGATTCTTTAAAACATTTCCCTTTCTGAAGGGAAGGCAACCGAAGATTAAAAGGAAGGATGATTAAGATTTTAAAGGAAGGGTAAAAAAAATCAGAAAATCAACCCCCTTTCATGAAATTCATTATCATGCTGATATTACCAATGCATGACATAATGTTCCTTTATCTTTATCTTCCTTGCCAGATCATTACAATCAACTCTGGAGGTGGTGTGTTTGTGAATTGGATCTACACTCTGTTGCCCTTCTCAGCAGGTATGTTTCTCTCCTGGGGCCAATACGTGAGGCTCTCAAAACTTCACCTAGACTCCTAGACTTATTATTTTAAATTTCAAAGGAGTTGATGTGATGTCAGTATAATGAAGAATCCCATAGCCTAGCATCTTCACACTAGAGACTCACTATGATGATTCTTGACCCAAATGGTGATTCCAGCAATAGAGGTCCAAAGTCTCATGAAACATTACAGCCTGTTGTCCAACTTGTTAAGATATTAATTTGGTTTTTGCTATCTATCCTCGTAAAGAATGATCCTCACTGAAGATTTGTATGCCACCCGGATCCTGCTCATTGTCCTCTCCATTTGCAATGATCAAGATACGAGATTAGAAACTAGAACAAAACTATACTTGTTAATGCTTGATGTAATCCAATGTTTCCCTTCATTAGTCTGTGGGAAGGAGCAGACAAAGAGGAGCATTCTATTCCTGTGTAACTTTAATACAAACAGATTTCAGAGTAGCAGCCGTGTTAGTCTGTATCCGCAAAAAGAACAGGAGTACTTGTGGCACCTTAGAGACTAACACATTTATTTGAGCATAAGCTTTCATGGGCTACAGCCCACTTCTTTGGATGAAGTCTCTAAGGTGCCACAAGTACTCCTGTTCTTTTAATACAAACTTCACTTGCTAGCTCCTAGACCAGTGGTCCCCAACCTTTTTGTGGCCAGTAGCACATTCATGTTCTCAGAACAGCATGGCAGGCACCAACAATTTTTCGAGACTTATTTTGTATTTGAACATTAAATAATACGAAACACATCATATTTAATATTACATAATATATGAATCCAGAGAGAAGAGAGAAGCCGCGAGGACAGAGAACACCGGTGCCCGCAGCCCTAGAGTACTCTGTCCCCAGTAGGCGCGGGGCCCTAGCTTCTCTCCCCTGCTGGGCATTAGGCAGGCCCCACGCCTGCTGGGGCAGGGCCAGCTCTAGGTTTTTTGCCACCAAAAAAAAATTTTGGCTGCCCCCTACCCCAGCCATGGGCTCTCCCCCACATGCACCCAAATGCATGTGGAAGGCATAGGGACTAACCCTCAAACCTGTACCCAGAAAGGGATGGGGATCTAGTAAAGAGGGTTCAGGCAGAGGAGCAGGTGTGGGGATGCTTGGGGGCTCTACACTGGCAGAGAAGTGGGGTGTGATGTACTCGTGGAGGAGGAGAGGGGGTATCAGGAGGGTTGCGGGAGAAGAGGTGCAGGGGAAGGGGAAGGTGTGGGAGGAGAGGGCTGGGGGAGGGTACAAGGGGAGAGGTGCAGGTGAAGGGAGAGAACAAGGGGAAGGGGTTCGGCGAAGGAGCGATGGGGGGAGGTACAAGTGAAGATGCTGCGAGCGGGATGGGGGGTGCAAGGGGTGAGAGGGGCAGGCACTGACAGCTGCTTCCCCAGCCCCATGCAGGCAGAGCCGACAGGATGGACACTGACCCCCAGGTGCCTGAGCTTTGGGGATTCCCCAGCAGGGCAGTGTCCCCTGCTGCCCCGCTCAGAGCCGGGCTCTGCCTCTCCCGGCCCCTGGCACTGTGGGGGCCCGGGGCAGGCAGCGCAGGGCTGAGGCGGGGGACCTGAGCGGCAGGCTGAGTCCAGGGGCAGGAGGGGGCGGTGGCAGCTCCCTGGCAGCTCGGGCTGCCCAGCCACTCGCCCCATCAGCGCGCAAGCTGGGATCCGCGCCCCCTGCCCAGCCTGGTGGCACCCTGCACAACCCACTCGGGCAGGGAAACGCCGCGCCACCCTGGGGAGACTCAGAGCAGCAGCAGTGGCGGTAGCGGTGGTGGCAGCAGGACCCCTCCTCCCTTCCTGCATCCTGGGCCCCACTTCCCTCCTTCCCCGGCTCCTCTCACACTCTGAGAGCCCCTCTCACCGCCACAGCCCAGGCTCGGCTCCAGGGGACGATGCTCTGGCTCTCCAGTGGCAAGGCTCTGGCCAGGGCCAGCTCCCAGCTTTTTGCCACCCCAAGCAGCCCCAGAGTTCTCTGTTCCCGGCAGGCGCGGAGCCGCAGCTTCTCTCCCCTGCTGGGCACTAAGCGAACGCACATAAATGCCCCGGCGGGCGCCATGGCACCCACGGGCACCGCGTTGGGGACCACTGTCCTAGACAGTCACAGGCAAATATTGCATTGTATTTTTCATTCAACTTTAAGCATATCTTGGCTTTACTCCACACTAGAGTTCACTATAGTTGCAACAGTAATCCAAGAAGAGCCATAAGAATGGGGTGTTGTTTCCAGCATTTGATCTCTTCTGAAATCTGATTATCCTGTTCTTTGTCCATAGCCAATGTCACCATTTTCAGACCCTCATCCTTCTTCATCATGGTGGAAACAAACTTTGGACTTCAACTGGAGATCCAACTTGTACCCATCATGCAAGCGTTTGTGCGACTGGATCCATCTTTCAAAGGGCAGACTTGTGGTAAGTGAATGTAACAAAACCAGTGACCTGCCTAAAATCCCCATTGGTCTTGTATGAATGATTCAAACTTTGTGCTTTTTCAACAGGTCTCTGTGGAAACTTCAACGATATTGGGGCTGATGACTTCAAAGCCATGAGTGGTGTAGTGGAAGGAACAACAGCTGCATTTGCTAATACCTGGAGATCACAGGCTTCATGCCCTACTATCGAAAACTACTTTGAGAATCCTTGCGCCCTCAGCGTAGAAAATGGTAAATGCATTATAGAAAATTGTCCATGACATGCAGGCAATTTGAAATTAGATTTCTAGTTTTTCCCTATAGAGCTAATGGAAAATACTTGACATAAAGCAAAAATGAGAGGAAATAAGGGATTTTAAACATGGTAAAACATACATTTGGAATCAGAAAGAAATGTTCATAAGAGAAGAAAATTAGAGAGAAGCTAAGTAATAAAATAAGTGCAAGAATCATGGATACTTTCCAACAACAGTTTATCTTCACAGATTTAGGTTTAGTGCACAAGATGACAACGTGGTGCAGAATGAGAGCACAATAGGGATAGGATACAGAGGGACCTAGACAAATTAGAGGATTGGGCCAAAAGAAATATGATGAGGTTCAACAAGGACAAGTGCAGAGTCCTGCACTTAGGACGGAAGAATCCCACGCACTGCTACAGACTAGGGACCGAATGGTTGGGCGGCAGTTCTGCAGAAAAGGACCTCGGGGTTACGGTGGACGAGAAGCTGGATATGAGTCAACAGTGTGCCCTTGTTGCCAAGAAGGCTAATGGCATTTTGGGTTGTATAAGTAGGGGCATTTCCAGCAGATCGAGGGACGTGATCATTCCCCTCTATTCAGCACTGGTGAGGCCTCATTTGGAGTATTGTGTCCAGTTTTGGGCCCCACACTACAAGAAGGATGTGGATAAATTGGAGAGAGTCCAGCGGAGGGCAACAAAAATGATTAGGGGTCTGGAGCACATGACTTATGAGGAGAGGCTGAGGGAACTGGGATTGTTTAGCCTGCAGAAGAGAAGAATGAGGGGGGATTTGATAGCTGCTTTCAACTACCTGAAAGGGGGTTCCAAAGAGGATGGATCTAGACTGTTCTCAGTGGTAGAAGATGACAGAACAAGGAGTAATGGTCTCAAGTTGCAGAGGGGGAGTGTCATGGTCTACACCCTCACTTGAAACTGGGGGGTTTCAAAGTGAGGACCAGCATGTATTCCCCCACCCTAAAATCCTAGGGTAGGTCTCCTTCGCTGCCACCAGTCAGGTTAAAGTGTCTGACACACTGCCTGTCCCCCAAGCTTCCCCTGGGGAACCCAGATTCAAACCCCTTGAATCTCTACACACAGGGAAGCAGCCCACTTCCCCCCTCTCTCTCTCCTAGCCACTTTGGAGAGATATACACCGAGTCAAATCCTTGACTCAACACAAAGAGGGACTCACTTCCCCCCTCCCCTTCCCCTGAATTTCCACAAAAGAAGGAATTAACCAAGTCCAAAGAAAAGAAAAGAATTTATTAAGAGAACAAAAAGAAAATACAGAATCTCTATGAGCCCAAGCTGGACACTCATAGCGGATAACCTTATCAATCTCTGGAGAGAATCCCCTCTCCCCCTTTCTCAGTAAAAGCAATATCAGCAAACAGGAATAAAGCATTTCCTTTAGCAAACACACAATTGCAAATATAGAAATCAAATCATAAGACTAATTCGCCTTTCTAATTAATACTCACTATTAATTAGTAGAAACTACTCCAGGAGAACTTGGAGACATGACTGTCCTCTCTTAGATCCAAAAAGAGTTCTCTGAGCAAAACAGGGAACACAGACAAAGGCTTCCCTCCACAGAGATTTGAAATTCCCCTGTCCCTTGATTGGTCCTCTGGTCAGGTGTTTCTCAGGTTACTGAGCTTGTTAACCCTTTCCAGGGAAAAGAGACCTTAACCCTGATCTGTTTATTTATGACAGGGAGGTTTAGGTTGGACATTAGGAAAAACTTTTTCACTAGTAGGGTGGTGAAGAACTGGAATGGGTTACCTAGGGAGGTAGTGGAATCTCCTTCCTTAGAGGTTTTTAAGGTCAGGCTTGACAAAGCCCTGGCTGGGATGATTTAGTTGGGTTTGGTCCTGCTTTGAGCAGGGGGTTGGACTAGATGACCTCTTGAGGTCCCTTCCAACCCTGAGATTCTATGATTCTATGATTCTAATAGCTATATGTTTATAAGGCTTTGGTGAATTCTTTGTTCAATCCATGGTGAGAAACTGTTTTTTCATAACTTTGGCTTTAACAAGTCTTTGCCGAATGTTGCTGTGAGCAAAACAATGTGGTTGCTATGGTACAATTTCAGAATAGAGTTTACAAGAGATCATGATTCACACAAGGGCACATTAGCACTAGGTTTTTGAGCCTAATTTAAAAAAAAAGAGTAATATGGATTTATTTCATTTCCTCTATTCACAGAAAAGTATGCTCAGCACTGGTGCGGATTGCTGATGGACAGCACAGGACCTTTTGCCAATTGCCACTCCACAGTCAATCCAGCTGTTTACCACACGGTACTTAGCCATTTTTCTTTTTCCTTTAAAAACCAATCAAAATTGGAGCCTTAAAATCAGCTGTTTGGAAAGAAATGTCCCAAACATGTCTCCCAGATTATGCTGTGTCTATATTTTAATCTGCATAATACATCACTTCTTTTTCTCTATATATGTTTCTTACTTTATGTGTATATTTCCTATCCTTATTTAAATCTGCAGTCTTGATTTCATCATCCTGAATTGCTTTACACTCTTTGTTAAACAAGAACCGCTATTTGCCACAGAGCAACAAAACCAAAATGTAAACATATAAAGAGGAAGTTATATATAAAGTATATAAAATATATGAATTCTATATAAATTTTTGCTTACTAAAGCACAGTATCTTCAGAATAATCCATATATCTAGGTAAAATGGGAGATTACGAAGCATACAATAGATTCTTTGGCTCTTATTTTACAATAACTGCCAATATTTGGGGGTCTCCATTATCGCCATATCAAAAAAATCCTAAAAGGAGGTAGGAAAATATTAAAGATATGTTGACACTGCTCACAACTGAATGTATATGGAGAAGAAGCTGATATATAAGACCAAAAATTAACAGGACCTGGTTTTGGATGAGCAGTTCTGTGATGATTAATTAGTTTGTTTCTGCACCCCTAGAACTGTCTGTTTGACACCTGTAATTGTGAAAAGAGTGAGGATTGCATGTGTGCTGCCCTCTCTTCCTATGTGAGAGCCTGTGCTGCCAAAGGAGTCCAGCTGGAGGGATGGAGGACTGATGTCTGTTGTAAGTGTTATAGCCACTCCCTCGGTCTTCTATTCTGAAAGAACCAGTAGTAGAATTTATCAATCAATCATCATTTTATATCAATTTCTAGCCAATCCAGGGCTCTCCGAATTCTGAATACAGATGGAAGACACAGTTGTGGCTAGGAAAGAGATGACTGCTGCTGAAGGGGCTCTGACTCTCTCTGCAGAAGCTTTACGTTAACTAGAATTTCAGCTGTCACCAGTTGCCATGGAAATGAATGTGTCAGATCACAGAAACAATATTAATTCTAAACAGAACACTTTAAAAATAAAGAATGTTTAAACAAAGGGTTGTTTAAAGTCACCAAGCTGTTTTCTTTGATCCAACATGTCTGTTTCCAGTGCAGGAGTATTTATGTACCTCAGGAGGCCTCATACCTCAGACTGCACCAAAGGTTTATAGGTTTCTATTATAACTGCCAACCTGATGTGTGGTTTCTCTTTCCAAATCTCATTTGAAAATACATCTTTTTTTCATTTGCATATATCACTTCATTTGTCCCCCATCTACTGTTACTCTTTTTTAAATATAATGCTATGCATTGTTTAACTCTGAAAGCATGCTGGGATACATTTTGTCTGAAAATGTGATACACAAAAAATTATACAGCATTGTTGTTTATCTGTTATTCACACAACATATTGCCCCTCTCTCCCCACCAAATAATATTATCTGGAACTAACAAATCTGTTAATGTAATTTTTGTTTTTTGTTTTTCCTTCTCAAGCCAAATACACAACCTTGTGTCCCAAATCGTTGAGCTACAGCTATAACATCAGTTCCTGTCAACCCACTTGCCGGTCTCTGAGTGAGCCCGATGTCACATGTAACATCAGGTTCCTTCCAGTTGATGGTTGCACCTGTGAAAAAGGAACCTACATGGATGAATATGGCAAATGTGTGTCTGCTAGCAAATGTCCTTGTTATTACAAAGGATCTCCCATGCTCTCTGGGGAAGTTGTTCATGAAGATGGTCTTATATGGTAAGAGATTCTTTTATAAAACACTAAAGCTGCATTGTATAACCTTTCTAAATCAGGCCTGCACAACATATGGCCCGCAGAGCCTCACTATGCGGCCCACGGGGGGATTCTAAATCCCACACACACGGCGCTCTGCGGGCAGCCCAGAGCCCTTTAAATCTCAGCCGCGGCCGGGAATCAAAGGGCTCTGGGCTGCCCGCAGTGGCGAGGAGCCCAGAGCCCTTTCAATCCCAGCCACGGACAGGAGTCAAAGGCTCTGGGCTGCCCGCAGTGGCAGGGTGCCCTGAGCCCTTTAAATCTCAGCCACGGCCGGGATTCAAAGGGCTCTGGGCTGCCCGCACCCACAGGGAGCCCAGAGCCCTTTGAAGCTCAGCCGCGGCCGGCAGAGCCGGCTTTAAGAAGTGCGGAGCCCAATTCAAACATTTTCAGCAGGGCCCCGGCAGGGATGACTAAAAAAAAAACAAAACGTAAAAAAAAGCCTTTCATTTCTTAGCAACTGCTTCCCCATTAAAAAGTTCTGATTTAAGGGATGTACCACAGTATGTATTTTTTGTACCAATAGGGTTACCATACGACCGTATTTTCCTCCCGGATGGCGATTTAAGAACCAAAAAGCCTGACATGTCTGGGAAAATACGGATGTACGTTAACCCCACCTAAAGTTCTTTTTTAAAAAGATGGGCCTGAACTAGAAATGAGCTCCGTTTCACATGTGTGGATCCCCACCACTCCCTAGGGGTTTGCCAGGGTGACCAGATGTCCTGATTTTATAGGGACAGTCCCGATTTTTGGGTCTTTTTCTTATATAGGCGCCTATTACCCCACATCCCCTGTCCTGATTTTTCACACTTGCTGTCTGGTCACCCTACGGTGTGCACATGTGTGGGTCCCAGCTGCTCTCTGCCCCCCTCATTGAAGCAGTTGTGCAGAGTTACTGCCCTGGGAACTGCAGGGCAGCAGTGGACATGGGGCTGGCTGGATGCAGGGCAGGGGTTGACTGGAGGTAGGGTCTGGCTGCAGGCAGGGCAAGGGGTGCGGGGCTGGCTGGAGACAGGGGTGTGTGGGGTGGGCTGGCTGGCTTCAGGCAGGGCCTCAGGGGTGTGTGGCAGGGGTTGGCAGGGCTGGAGACAGAGGAGTGTGGGACTGGCTGGCTTCAGGCAGGGGGGTGCGGCAGGGGTTGGCTGGAGACAGGGCAGGGGGTGTGGGGCTGGTGCGGGCAGGGCAGGGGGTGTGGCAGGGGCTGTCTGGAGACAGGCTGGCTGCAGGCAGAGCAGGGGATGCGGGGCTGGCTGCGGGCAGGGGGGTGTGGGGCTGGCTGGAGACAGGGGCTGACTGCAAGCAGGGCAGGGGGTGCGGGGCTGGCTGGAGATGGGCTGGCTGCAGGCAGGGGGTGCGGGGCTGGCTGCAGACAGGGGCTGGCTGCAAGCAGGGCAGGGGGTGCGGGGCTGGCTGCAGACAGGAGCTGGTGCAGGCAGGGCAAGGGGTGCAGGGCTGGTGTGGGCAGGGGATGCAGCAGGGGCTGGCTGTGGGCAGGGCAGGGAGTGAAGGTACAGGGGGTACAGCCCACCCTGTACGGTGAGTGCCCCCTCCTCCTTCCTCCTCCACCAGGGTAACAGCAGCAGCCTGGGGCTCGGGGGCTATTTAAAGGGCCTGGGGCTCCCCTGCTTCTACCGCCCCGGCCCTTTAAATAGCCACGGGAGCCCTGGGGAAACGGTGTGGCTTTGGTGGCTATTTAAAGGGCTGGGGTGGTAGAAGCAACGGGAGCCTCGGACTTTTATAATAGCCCCCAGAGCCCTGCAGCCCTACCCCAGGGCTCCAGCAGTGGGGCTCTGGTGACAATTTAAAGGGCCTGGGGTTCCGGTCCCTGCTGGGATCCCCAGGCCCTTTAAATTGCCCCCGGGGAAGCCGGGCCACCCCGGTACAGCACACTGGCTCTTGCCAGTACACCGTACTGGGGCTTGGGTGTGGGGCCCTCTTAGGGGCAGGGCCCGATTCAGGGGAATTGGTTGAATTGGCCTAAAGCCGGCCCTGGCGGCTGGGATTCAAAGGGCTCTGGGCTGCCCGCAGAGATTCGCTGCGGGCAGCCCAGAGCCCTTTGAATCCCGGCCGCGGCTGAGATTTAAATGGCTCAGGGCTCCCCGCAGCTGCAGGCAGCCCAGAGCCCTTTGAATCCCGGCCATGGCTCCGGCAGCCGGGCTGGGGCTGGGATTTAAAGGGCTCGGGCTCCCCTCAGCAGCAGGAGCTCTGGGCCCTTTAAATCCCTGCCCCAGCCCTGGAAAGCTCCGGATTCCCCCAGCCACCACAGCCCTGGGCCCTTTAATTTGCCCCTGAGGGCTCCCAGCCACCTCTTCAGATGGGAGCCCCTGGTTGATTTAAAATAAAGTATCACCTCCCCACCCCCAACCTTCCTTTTTGACCCACAGCTGTTTTGGTGGGGTGGTGCTGGGGAAGGAGGGTTTGTTTCTGCAGGGCTGGGCGGTGCTGGAGCAGGGGGTTTTGGCGGGGCCGGGGGGGTTTTGGCCCTCAGCTGTTTTGTTTGGAGTAATGTAGCCCTCACCGCTTTACGAGATGTGCAGGCCTGTTCTAAATAAAAGAATACACCTCAGTTAAGCTGGCTGTACCCAGCAGCACATGATTTTCAATACAATGCTCTGTCCCCAGAATAGTTCTGTTAGACTATGAGAGCAGTGCATTTTTCCAGACTTATGAGAACTACTGTATTTAGGCGAGATTCCTGTTGTATTCAATGATTTTTTCCAGCATAAAATACAAAAATACACAGCGAGAGGTTTATAGTATAATAAACATCAAACTCACCGGGTGACATTGTCTGTCACATTTTCAGTCACAACTTTTCCTGGATATCTATAGCCAAGATCATAGGGAAATACCACCAGCTGCTGGGTTGACAAAAAACTTGTTTCTGTAACCACGTGTTAGAATTCCATGTCCTATTGGAAAGTTCTGTAACAGCAGAAAAGAAGCTCAGTATGTGGAGCTTAGAACAGAAGGTGCTACAGTAATACAAAATAATAAATATTATTATTATTCCCTTCAATTTCTTACAGCACTTGTGCACAGGGTAGACTGAGCTGCATTGGAGCTGTGAACCAAATCCCAGGTAAAAGCCCTTCTTTAGCTTATCTTTGCTCTCTAGCCTGTCCTTGGTTTTGAGTACGTTTTCTCTTGGCACAACAGAACAAAACTGAAACACACAGGAAAGACAACAAAGTGGAAACTGTTGCTTAATTTCATCTACTATTTTTAAAATAAAACATCAGTCTATACAGGGTGACTAGTTAAAAAAAAAGCACCCAAAAATTAACATGAAGGTAATGAAATAATAATTACATGTAATTTCTAAAAGATTATATAAATTAAAAACTGCTGCTTCCTAGGGAATTCATAGCATCCTGTCATATAAGCCCCTGCATTCTTTTTTTAATTGTACTGGATATGAAGAGTCTAGTCTCCTTATAGCAAATTGAACACGTGTTATTGTTGTGCAAACTCTGGTGCCTTTTCTCATCTCTCTCATATCATTCTCTCCCCTAGTTTGCGCTCCTCCCATGGTCTACTTTGACTGCAGAAATGTCACTGCAGGCACCACTGGAGCCGAATGCCAGAAGAGCTGCCAGACTCTGGACATGCAGTGTGTAAGTATGAAGTGGCTGGCCAGGCTAGCCTTTGTAGAAAACTAAGGTTTGTTTGTACTCCTGTACACTAGAACTATTCATTGTTCATAAATATAGTCCTGAAGCTGTAATGCTGATAGTCTATTGTTTGTGCAACAAAACCTTGGAAGCATGTTATGAAGCGTTAACAATACAATCACTAAAGGTCAAGTTTGTGAGCAAATAAAAGTCAACTTTACTTGACTCTCTCACATAGGTACTGACTGGAGATGCATCAGACTTTGTAGATCTAATTCAGCAAGAACTAGTTCTCAACAAAACATCCAGAAGTTTGTCATGTGCACAATCTGTTCAGTAGAAAATTACTGGATGTAATCTTTATTGAAATTGTTAATATTTTTGTGCCGTGATGCATTTTTTAATAATCTCTTACACATCCAATTATATTACCAAAGCTAGGAACATGATAACAGCCTGATTGTCTGTGTCATTTTATGAGACAGTATCACATGAGATAAATGGCAATCCAACTTAATGCATCAGAAAAAATGTATTAAACTCTTCTTCTTTTAACTTACCATCCGCTCAGACACAGATCAGCAGGTCCACAGGTTCATCAGCAAGTCCGGCTGGTACCCAATTCAATATCTTTCCCACTTTCACAATCCATAGACCACCTATGGAGACTGGGACACATGAAATGTTGATGTTTAGCAGGTTTTATCTTCTACTAAATCTTTCTTTAGCAACCAACCATATGTTTGAGCAAAATCCATATTTTCCTTCAAGCCATCTGTGATTTAAACTGCATGTCAATCAACAGTCCAGAGACAGGTTCTAAGAACCTAATCTTACTCTCTTTCTACTTGAGTAAGTAAGTTACATTTTCTGCTTGGCTTTACAGTACAGCACACAGTGTATGTCTGGCTGCATATGCCCGTCTGGGCTAGTGTCAGATGGTAAAGGCAGCTGTATTGTTGAAGAGGAATGTCCATGTATTCACAACGAGGCTACCTACAAACCAGGGGAAGAGATCAAAGTTGACTGCAACACCTGGTATGTATTCATTGAACTGTGTGGTTCATGGAACCACCACACTGCCCTTTCCAAAGATCCATATATAAGCAGCACAATGGCGAAAAGAAATGTTCATTGGGTTGGATTGGGTTGGCAGATGGACTTTTCAGTATATTAACCATAATAAGCCAGTTTTCTGTCAATCAAGGTAGATGGTAAAAGCAAAGAGTGGGAGCCAGGAAATCTTTGGGTTTAATGTTTTCATAGAAACAGATTAATAGAAAAATGGGGATGGAAGGGACCTTGACAGATGATCTAGTCCATCCCCCTGTACTATGGCAGGACAAGTATACCTGGACCATCCATGACAGGTGTTTGTCTAACTTGTTTTTAAAAACCGCCAAAGATAGGGATTTCACAACCTCGCTTGATAATCTACTCCAGAGCTTAACTATACTTGTAGGTAGAAGGTTTTTCCTAATATCTAACCTAAATTTCCCTTGCTACAGAATAAGCCCATTACTTCTTGTCCTATCTTCGGTGGACGTGAAGAACAATTGATCAAGTCCTTAATATATTTGAAGACTGTTAGCAAGTTCCCTTTCCATCTTCTTTTCTCAAGACTAAACATGCCCAGTTGTTTTTTTTTAAAACATTTCCTCATAGGTCAGCTTTTCTAAACCTTGTCTCATGTTTGCTGCTCTCCTCTGTACTCTCTCTAGATAGTCCACATCTTTCTTAAAGTGTGGCATTCAGAACTGAACACAGTACTCCAGCTGAGGCTTAACCAATGCTAAGTAGAATGGGAAAATTATGTCAGTCCTGTTAATATAGCCCAGAATTATATTAGCCTTTTTTGCAACTGCATCACATTGTTGACTCATATTCAATTTGTGATCCAGTATAATGCCCAGATCCCTTTCACCAACACTACTGCCTAGCCACTTATTCCTCCTTTTGTAGTTGTGCATTTGATTTTTTCCTTCCTTAATATAGTACTTTGCACTAGTCTTTATTGAATTTTATCAACACTTCTCCAATTTGTCGGAGTCATTTTGAATTCTAATCCTGTCCTCTGAAGTGCTCGCAATTCCTTCCAGCGTGGTGTTATGGGCAAATTTTATAAGTATACCCTCTATTCTAGTGTCCAAGTCATTAATGAATATATTGAACAGTACCGGACCCAGGTACCCCTGCAGGACCCCATTAGATACATCCCCCGAGTTTAACACCAAACCATTTATAATTACTCTATGAGTACAGTCCTTCAACCAGTTTTGCAGACACCTTACAGTAATTTCATCTAGACCACATTTCCCTAGTTTTCTCATGAGAATATCATATGGGACTTTATCAAAAGCCTTTCAAAAATCAAGATATATTACATTTACAGCTTCTCCTCTATCCACTAGGCCAGTAATCCCATCAAAGAAGGAAATTAGGTTGGTGTGGCATGGTATTGAAATCAGGCTGACTGAGCTCAATAATTCCCCAGGTCCTCTTTGTTACACTTTTTCCTTCTTCAGTCATCTGGGACCTCACCCATCCTCCATAAATTCTCAAAGATATTCATTAATTGTTCCAAGATTGCCTCAATTATTCCTGAAGTTCCCTAGGATGAATTTCATCAAGCCCTGCCAACTTGAATATAGCTAACTTATCTACATATTCTTTAACCTGCTCTTTCCCTATTTTAGTTTGCATTCCTTTCTCCTTGTTGTTAATATTAATAATGTTAACTATCTGGTCACAATTTACCTTTTTAGTGAAGACTGAAGCAAAATAGGAATTAAACACCTCAGCCTTCTTGATAATGTCCATTATTAACTCTTCTTTCCTGCTAAGTAGAGGACCTCCTTCGTCTTTCTCTTGCTCATAGTGTATTTATAGAACCTCTTCTCATTGTCTTTTATGTCCCTTGCTAGAAGTAACTCATTTTGTGCCTCAGTCTTTCTGATTTTGTTTCTACATGCTTCTGTTATTCTTTTGCTCTCATCCTTAGCAATTTGTCCATGTTTTCACTTTTGTAGGATTTTTTTTATTTTCAGTTCATTAAAGAGCTTGTTATAGAGCCATATTGACCTTTTACTATTCTCCTATCTTTCCTTTGCATCAGGATAGTTTGCTGTTGCTCCTTTAATATTGTCTCCTCGAGAAACTGACAACTCTCTTGGACTCCTTTTCCCCCTAGATTTCCTTCCAACAGGACCTTGCCTACCAGTTCTCTGAGTTTGTTAAAATCTGCTATTGTTCTTATTCTGCTGTTCTCACTCCTTCCATTCTTTAGAATAATGAAATCTACCATGTCATGATCATTTTCACCCAAATTGCCTTCACCCATCAGATTCACAACCAGTTCCTTCCATGTTGGTCAGAATCAAATCTAAAATGGCTGTTCCCCTGGTTACTTCCTTCACCCTTTGAAACAAAAAGCTGTTACCAATACATTCCAAGAACCTACTGGACATTTTGTGTTTTGCCATATTACTTTTTCAACGTCTGTCTGGGTGGTTAAAGTCCCCCATTACTACCAGGCCTTGTGTTTTCATACAGTATCATCTATATTCCTATTAACCCCTTCATGCTGATGATACAGAGCTTTTGCATTAATTGTTTGCTTGGAGAAATTCTAACTTTAACACTAGAGTGAACACAACATTTACCAGGATTGATACATACTGAATTAAATAAATATGTTGTGAGAATTATCTGTGCATGAAGTGAGTAATTTTATGATTAAAATGTTTTCTTCTCCTTCTTAGCGTGTGTAAGAACAGGATGTGGAAATGCACCAGTGAACAATGCCTTGGTACGTGCGCTGTTTATGGAGATGGGCATTACATCACATTTGATGACAAATGGTTTAACTTCAACGGAGATTGTGAATACACATTAGTCCAGGTACTGAGCTTTTGTCTTAGCATTACTATTTGTGGAGTCACCTGTATCCTCCATATTGCAATTATCCATCTGCTAACTTCATTTCTCTCTTCAGGACCACTGTGGGAAAAACAGCACAGTCAATGGAACCTTTCGAGTTGTCACTGAAAACATCCCCTGTGGCTCCACTGGGACTACCTGCTCTAAGTCTATTAAAGTCTTCCTAGCGGTGAGTAGCTTTTGGGGTACATTTTTTGAAAAGAACCATTTTATTATGTATCCATTTGAGACTCAGGAGGAGCCAGAAGCTTCTGAAGTGAAGACTTTCCAAGATTTGTAAAATGCAATTTAAGCCAGAAACAAACAAAATATTTGGTAGCACTTCCAATCTTTATTTATTTGTTTGTTTGTTTATTTGGTGGCAAAGCTACCCTATGTAGTACTTGTGCCAAATTTAATTTTCCAAGGGAGTTATGTAAAATAAATCATTTTATGGCATGCCCTATAGTACCTCTATAATTGTAGGCATTCCCTCCTTTGATTGACTTAAACATTTTACAAGGTATGTTCTTAAAACAGTTGTACAGTCATATGATTTGAACTATATAACTAGATTTATTTTATTTGCCTCAAAAATAAATAATTACTCATCTTTGCTGGATAAATAGTATTGTTCTCTTTAAAATGGAAAATATACATAGTTAAGATCATTCCCATACATTTGTTGTTGGGAGGTGTCTCCTATACCAACAAACCATACTAATTACTGAAAAGCTGATTCTTAGTCATTCCTTTGATTTTTTTTCTCCCCATTTTAGGGCTATGAGTTGATACTCAGTGAGGAACACCTTGAAGTGGTAGAAAGAGAAAATGGAAGGCAAATGCCGTACCAAGTCCGCTATATGGGCATGTACTTAGTTATTGAGACCAACAATGGACTGATCCTCATGTGGGATAAGAAAACCAGCATCTTCATCAAACTTAGCCCTGATTTCAAGGTAAGACTTAAGAAGGCAGGAGTTTGCTGCCAACTACCATTGACACAAATGATGAATTATCATCCCTCTTGAGTGAGAAAGCAATATTGATTGAAATGAAACAGAGTACAGCTGAAAGTCTTGTGTAAAATGATAGGAAGTATGTTTAACCGTTTCTCAAATACAGATGTTAAAAGCAGTGTGTGGTACTATAAAAGAGTTTATCAATATAGCTATTGATGTGTGAGAAGGGCATTATATACCATAGGAAATGGGAATTTTGTCATCCTATTTGCATACTACACTGACTTTTCCATTAGGGAAATGTATCAGGGAGTGGTTTGGCCAGCTTCAGAAATTTATGTAGAGGTATATTCTAATGCCATGAGTTCTTTAGCTAAATAGTACACCAGAATCAAATAATTTTTTCCCACAGATATGAAATGTATGTACTTTAGATTCATACATACAGCCTAGCATTAATGCCAGCCTTGCTAAATTTTACCTGCTCACTTGCCTAGGGTGACATTTTTTGGATGGACAAGCAAAGTATTCATTTTTATCACTGTCATTAATTTTGGTAAAGAGCAAGTGAGTAGATTTTGTGCCTGGAGTGGGCTGCTCATTTTCATGACAGTTTTGTAAGGCTGTTTTATCTATGTATGTCTATTGTATATCTGTACAACACAAGACAAACAAAAGAATATGCAATTAGCTAACTGTAGATTCATCATCGTAACTCACCAGTGATGGGGCACAACAACAAAGCAATTTTCTTATTGTTCAAATTTTTAAATAAATTACTAGGCATATACCCCTCAGACCAGTCATCGGGTCCTTTTACTGAGATAAAAAGCAGATTTTTTTGGAACGTATGTTATCTTAGAAAAACAGAGAGTCAGGATATTACCAAACAGTTAGCGATAACATGCAAAATAGGGAATTCCAGGGGTGCTTTTAGTCTGTGATGTTGCTGCAAACTTTCTATCATCCTTTGTGTATGTGTGTGTGTGTACAGGGTCAGGTCTGTGGCCTGTGTGGGAACTACGATGGCAATGGCATTAATGACTTTACCACCAGAAGTCAGTCTGTGGTAGGAGATGTGCTGGAGTTTGGAAACAGCTGGAAAGTGTCTCTTACTTGTCCTGTTGCCAACTCTACAAAGGACCCGTGCTCTACCAACCCTTATAGGAAGTCCTGGTCACAGAGGCAGTGCAGCATCATCAACAGTGAAGTCTTTGCTGCGTGTCACTCTCAGGTATAGCAAATCCTCAGAGCTTTTTATATTCCTCAGATGCCTGTGCACCTGACATTGAGTTGTCACTCCTTACATACCATTGAATACAAGTAGTCTGCTAGTGTATATATCCTAGACATGAGTGTGAACAAGAGCAACTGGATCCAGCCCCACACCTCAACCTTTGGGTGTTTGGATCCAGCTCTGACTTTTACAACTAAGGGTACGTCTTCACTACCGGCCGTATCGGCAGGTAGCAATTGATTTCTCGGGGATCGATATATCACGTCTCATCTAGACGCAATATATTGATCCCAGAACGCGCGCCTGTCGACTCCAGAACTCCACCAACGTGAACAGCGGTAGTGGAGTCGACAAGGGAGCCGTGGATGTCGATCCTGCGCCATGAGGATGGTAGGTAACTCGATCTAAGATACTTCAGCTTCAGCTACACTATTCACATAGCTGAAGTTGCGTATCTTAGATCAATCCCCCTCCCCTAGTGTAGACCAGCCCCAAGGCTCATCTCTAATATATACACTACACTGTTGAAGAAACTCATCCCTTAGAAGATGGGAGTCAGAGCTAATTACTAACTAAATTGCTGACTATCCAGAAGTTTCATTTGGGTCCATTTTCTCCCTATTTTCTCCATATTCCAAAAGAACAACCCCCATTGAAGGTTGTTCTCATACATTCTGACACTGGTGCACAATTCATCAGCTAACATTATGTTTCACCTTGAATTGTCATCGGTAAATTTCAGGCTGGATTATTCTACACAAAAGGAATGGGCACTGCACCTATAGAACAATATAGCGTTGTTTATTTTACAGGAAGCATTCTTGTTTTTCTTGTGTAAAAGAAGGATAATCTCAAGTCAGTCTGAGTTTTATTTTTAGTGTGGGTTAATTAATATTTTCCTCATATGCCATGTATAGAATACAAGTGTAACGCCAACAAACCCCGGTCGTCGGCAGGCGGCATCGAACCGGGGATCTCTGGAGCATGAGCTTCTACCTCATGAGCTAAAAGCCAACTGGCTGTTAGCAAAGGCTGTAGAGCAAACTCATTAATCTCTCTTTCTAAGTGGTCTTGGTGCCACTAGATGGGACAAAACACCACACCCAGAAGGTGTGTGGGTTACACAAGCTCTATCTCTGAGTTAATTAACAACATGCTGGAGTAGCCAGGGAAAAGAATCAGTGTAGATATCAGCAGCCATTGCTAAAGCATATGTAAAACAATGTAGCCTACCTGTGTTATTTGTATCTTAATTCTTTCCATAGATACAAATCCTAATTTTCAAACATAGTTGCGTGTTTGAAACCTGCATTTTAGGTCTCAAATCTGCAATTGTTTGCAAATCTGCTTATGTGAATGCTCAAATGTATGATTTAGACATACCGTTTCAGCATCCACATGGGAATATTGGGCCTAGTTTGTCTAGCAATGCAAATACAAGAAAATGAAAGCTACAGATTTTCCCTTTTTGTGGCATGTTAATATTCTAGAAGTGTTACTCTGGCAAAGCAAGATGACTCCAGAGAAAGTAAAACTTACATTTACTGCTTTCTTTGTCTAACAGATTGAACCAACTAAATATTACGAAGCATGCGTGACTGATGCTTGTGCTTGTGACAGTGGGGGAGACTGTGAATGTTTCTGTACAGCAGTAGCTGCATATGCTCAAGCATGTAGTGAATTTGGTGTCTGTGTAGCCTGGAGAACTCCATCAATCTGTCGTGAGTATTAGCCCATAGCTCAATGGAGACTGAAAGAATAGCGTATCAGTTTCAAGGCAATTGTTTTGAGAATGTTATTAAATATATGACAACAATTTGTTCTCAACCCTGTGTTTCATATCAAACTGGGTTGACAATTATGTAGGTTCAGCTCTTGATTCATGACTTTCAAGACTACCCAAATGGTATGGTAGTGGTATAATGGAGAGCTATGAAAAAACTGCGGCATTTTGTTCTGAACATATGTTTTCCTGTTTCCCCTCAGCTATGTTCTGTGATTATTACAACCCAGAAGGGGGATGTGAGTGGCACTACAAGCCTTGTGGAGCCCCCTGCATGAAGACCTGTAGGAATCCAAGTGGAAGATGCCTTCATAAGTTACCAGGTTTAGAAGGTGAAAAGAACTATGACACAGTATGTTGCTTACTGTAGAGTGCACAACTGGTTACCATTTTTTTCCAACTCAGCCATTGTTGCATCAAATTCTCCCTTCAGATACACCCCATACAATCTTTTTTTCTTCAGTGGGTTGCATTGGTATAAGTGAGGGCAGAGTTTGAAAACATTTGTAGGACTCAGGCCTGGTGGGGTCTCCTAATGGTAATAGTCTGTGCTACATGAGAGAACTGCATTAGTATCTTGGTTCATAGGCTAGCATCACATTCACATCTTAGGGGCTAGGGGAGCCTTGTTTGCTAAATAACAACACCGTGCCAACCAACAAAGGAGCCATTAACAAGAATCCAGAAGCAGTAGTTTCCTTTTATTTGGAAGGACTCATCATATTATAAGGAAGGCAAGCCAAAGAAAGTAAGCCAGGGGAAGGAGTACAAATTTGGAAAGCCCTTGTGCCTGAGAAATATAGCCCAAAGTAGAAAAATAAAAAGGAATTACCTTCTGCGCAAAGTTCCAGCTTAAAATCTTCCAGCTTATACTCTTTATTTTTGGTCTCAGGCTGCTATCCAAACTGTCCAGCAAACAAGCCATATTTCAATGAGGATGAGATGACATGTGTTGATAACTGTGGCTGTTATGATGCTGAAGGAAACTACCACAAACCAGGAGTGAGCTTCTACTCATGGGACAACTGTCAGTCATGGTAAGATTTAATGTACAGTCTGACCATGTTAAGGAGAAAGGACCAAAGCAGTGTTTGAAAGTTATGCGCCGCTATCCCACAGTAAGGTGAGGCTGTTGCCTGTGCAAAAGTGACCCCTTATTGTCACATACCAATTTTCGTATTACTAGTGAGCAATATTTGATTCTGTTGAAGCGATTTTTGATTCTGTTGAATTTGTTCTCAGTATCACAGTAAATTCTTCATCTTAATACCCAGAAAAAAATATGATGTGCTTTATAACCTGGTTTGTTCCATTCTGTGCTCCTATCTCATGGTGATATTCCTATAAGGTCACTTGTCACCATGATAGAAGAGTGCAGAATAGAACAAAGCCAGTTATGTAATATATAATATAGATTTGTTCCTGGGGTTTATTCTACATCCACATATAATTTAAAGTTCATAACTAATATGATCCAATATTCAGACTTTTTCCTTTTCTAGGCTCCGGGCCAAAACTCATTGGAAGAATGATGACTGTGACAAGTAGCCTCCCTAAAGATTTGTTTCTGTAGTTTCCCATGGTCTTTGACCTCACTCTCACGCAGGAGCTGAGGTCTGATATCAGGGAGATGGTTGGGAAAAGAATGGCAGTCCGAGGAACTGACATGAACTAGCTATAAGGGGGATGGCATAAGAAGAGATTGGTCTAACAGTAAGGGGATGGGGAAAGGAATGGACCCTCTTCTTACCCCTCCCTCTGATCCATGCTGCTCCAATGTCAGAATTGGCTTTAGGGAAGAAGAAAAAAGCAGCCTCTAAGCTTGACATGCTGCAGGTACTGTGGAGAGGGAGCAACACCTCCTCTTAACTATTCAGCTTGGAAGAGGTATTTTAATCAGAGCTGACTATGAGAATATTAGCTGGAAACTAAACAAGTACTTCTCTGAACTTCAGTCAAACCCTAATTCAGAATAACTCCTCTCTGGCTGATGATTAGTCTCTATGAATTCAGTGAAAATACCGTAACAGTAAAGCGAGTTCATCACCCTTCATGAATCTTCAGTCTCACATTTTTTCTCTATTTTTTTCAGTACATGCACAGTGGAAGGCTTAGAGTGCAAATATGATGCTGAAGGTAAGTTGGCAAAGAAGATTTATGAATGAAAACAAATTCTTGAGCTTTTGTTTCATTTGACAGGTAACTACCAATGTCATTCCACCTCTTCTGTTTTACAGCATGTTATTGCTATTATGAAGAACACAAATATAAATATAAGGATGTCATTTATAACACCACAGATGGGATTGGAGGGTGTCTGAGTGCAACTTGTGACATCAACGGAACCATAACCAGAAAATTCTTTGAATGCAGTGGAATTACAACTACCATCCCATTCACATTTAGTACAGTTCTACCTACGAGTGCTGCAGGTATTTCTATGCATTTCTCAAAACATCTGAAAAAATCTTTGCATACCTGGGGGTAAGGGCCACTTACTCCTCTAATTGCATATGTTTGTACTGTAAGTTGATAACTTCTACCATAACAGTCAGAAGCTCAGCTGTCAGCTCCCCTCTCCCCCCGCCCCACACCTTGAGGATTCTCTGCCCAGCTGGTGCAGAGAGATACAGCAGCAGCTTCTACGAATTCTCTCCCTCAGTCCCCACTGTTACCCTGGGTAACACCAACACCAGGTGCTCCCAGAGGAAAGAAAGTGTAGCCCTAGAGATCTCTGGCTGCCATAAGCATGAAGTAGAGCAGCTTTAAGGGCCACTCCCAGAGAGCTCTAGATTGGGCAGGCATCTTTACTACCTCTCCCTATATATATGGTGGGCAACGAATAACAATTTTAAAATAAACTAACCACATTAGTGGAATCTAAAAGCTAAAAAATCCAGTATGAGGGAACTTTCAAGGTATTTCAGAATGTCCTTTGACACTCCTGATTGCTAAAGATTTTTTTAACCAGCTAGTGCTTTCTTCCAAAAAGCTCATTTGCTCCTGCTTGATCCTGCAGTTAATGCATCATGCTGAACATGCAAAAATGACAAATGCATCCATAGCATCGCACAGTAATATCATGAACATAACATGATGAATTCAATGTTGCATCAAGCAGGAGCAACCATTCTGTGAACAAGATGGTGTTTATTCAACACAAATGTGTCAGTGATACCAAGATGCTACAGAAACCTACATTAAAATAAAGAGAAAAGTTTTAAATATGACTGTCCTGATTGCCATTGACTTGTTCATTGCGTAGTCACTGTGAAGTGCGTGTATCATTTTGATTGTCTAGAAATCAATTGTAAGTGATTACAAAAGAGATAATATAGTGGAAAATCAGGCCCTCGCTTCTTTACACTGTACACAGTAGAAAAGTGCCTCTTAAAAATTCATTGACTCCTTTATATATTGAGACTGGATACACAAGATATAACCTGGAATATTTTTAACTGCAAAAGCAGAAAGAAACAGATTATAAATCAGGTTAAGTTTTGATACGACATGCATTCACACAGGTGATTAAAATTGTTTTTCCAAAACACTTTGCTGGAGGACATAAGACAATAAAAGTCCCCCATGTGGCATAAAATGAAATTCTGTGAAAGATTAACACCCTAATCTTTCCAAATGCACTAGTAATAATTGGACATTAGACAGTAATTATTAACAAGAATATTGAATCTGAGGACAATAAAATACTTTTTTTTCTTTCGACTACAGGAACAACAACTACACCACCAGTTACAACAGTGTGTGTTCACAACGTATGCCAATGGTCACAATGGTATGATATCAGATCTCCAACAACAGACAACAACAATGGAGATTTTGAAACATTTGAAAAAATAAAAGCTAATGGATATGGAGTTTGCGAAACTCCAAACGATGTGGAATGCAGGGCAGAACCCAACAGTTCCATACAAATAAAAGACCTAAAACAAAAGATAACATGTAGCAAAGACTTCGGACTCATATGTAATAATGAGGATCAGAGTCCAGAAAACTGCTACAACTATCAGATCAGAATATTATGTTGTACTTATGTACCATGTGAATCTTCAACATCAACCCCACCAGTCAAAACTAGTGGACACCCAACAGTAACAGCTACCTCACTTGAGTCAAAACCAGTTTTAAATCCAACTGCGTCAATAAGTACAGAAGGTCCAACTCCATTCCCACTTGCCACGACTTCATCTGTCACCACCACGCTTGTGCCCCCAGTTTCCATTACACTATCAGTCACCTCCACTGCATCTCCTCCAACTCCAGGCACAGCAACAGGCTCAGCTGGTACAGCATCACTGCAAACAGGCACAATCCCACCTGTGAAAGGCATGCGTCCACAACCTTCACCAGGTTCCACTCTTCCTTCTTCAGAACAACCAACCACTGAAGGCACCACACTACCCTCTACACAGCCAATATCAGAGGGAAGCACCACCACAATTGTTCCCCCAGTTTCCACTACCGTGTCAGTCACCTCCACTGCATCTCCTCCTACTCCAGCCACAGCAACAGGCTCAGCTGGTACAGCATCACTGCAAACAGGCACAATCCCACCTCTGACAGGCACGCGTCCACAACCTTCACCAGGTTCCACTCTTCCTTCTTCAGAACAAACAACCACTGAAGGCACCACACTACTCTCTACGCAGCCAAAACCAAAGGGAAGCACCACCACGCTTTTACCCCCAGTTTCCACTACCATGTCAGTCACCTCCACTGCGTCTCCTCCAACTCCAGGCACAGCAACAGGCTCAGCTGGTACAGCACCACTGCCAACCGGCACAATCCCACCTCTGACAGGCACGGGTCCGCAACCTTCACCAGGTTCCACCCTTCCTCCTTTGGGACAAACAACCACAGAAGGCACCACACTAATCTCTACGCAGCCAGCATCTCAGGGAAGCACCACCACGCTTTTACCCCCAGTTTCCACTACAATATCAGTCACCTCCACTTCATCTCCACCAACTCCGGGCACAGCAACAGGCTCAGCTGGTACAGCATCACTGCAAACAGGCACAATCCCACATGTGACAAGCATGCGTCCACAACCTTCACCAGCTTCCACTCTTCCTTCTTCGGAACAACCAACCACTGAAGGCACCACACTACTCTCCACGCAGCCAACAGCTCAGGGAAGCACCACCACGCTTTTACCCCCAGTTTCCACTGCAGTATCAGTCACCTCCACTGCATCTCCACCAACTCTGGGCACAGCAACAGGCTCAGCTCTTACAGCATCACTGCAAACAGGCACAATCCCACATGTGACAAGCACACGTCCACAATCTTCACCAGGTTCCACTCTTCCTCCTTTGGGAAAAACAACCACTGAAGGCACCACAGTACTCTCTACACAGCCAATATCAGAGGGAAGCACCACCACGCTTTTACCCCCAGTTTCCACTACCATGTCAGTCACCTCCACTGCATCTCCTCCAACTCCAGGCACAGCAACAGGCTCAGCTAGTACAGCATCACTGCAAACAGGCACAATCCCACCTGTGAAAGGCATGCGTCCACAACCTTCACCAGGTTCCACTCTTCCTTCTTCAGAACAACCAACCACTGAAGGCACCACACTACTCTCTACGCAGCCAACACCACAAGGAAGCACCACCATGCTTGTACCCCCAGTTTCCACTACAGTATCAGTCACCTCCACTGCATCTCCTCCAACTCCAGGCACAGCAACAGGCTCAGCTGGTACAGCATCACTGCAAACAGGCACAATCCCACATGTGACAAGCACACGTCCACAATCTTCACCAGGTTCCACTCTTCCTCCTTTGGGAAAAACAACCACTGTAGGCACCACACTACTCTCTACGCAGCCAATATCAGAGGGAAGCACCACCACGCTTGTACCCCCAGTTTCCACTACCGTGTCAGTCACCTCCACTGCATCTCCTCCTACTCCAGCCACAGCAACAGGCTCAGCTGGTACAGCACCACTGCCAACAGGCACAATCCCATCTCTGACAGGCACGCGTCCACAATCTTCACCAGGTTCCACACTTCCTTCTTCAGAACAACCAACCACTGAAGGCACCACACTACCCTCTACACAGCCAATATCAGAGGGAGGCACCACCACGCTTGTAACCCCAGTTTCCACTACCATGTCAGTCACCTCCACTGCATCTCCTCCTACTCCAGGCACAGCAACAGGCTCAGCTGGTACAGCATCACTTCAAACAGGCACAATCCCACCTCTGACAGGCACACGTCCACAACCTTCACCAGGTTCCACTCTTCCTTCTTCAGAACAAACAACCACTGAAGGCACCACACTACTCTCTACGCAGCCAATATCAAAGGGAAGCACCACCACGCTTTTACCCCCAGTTTCCACTACCATGTCAGTCACCTCCACTGCGTCTCCTCCAACTCCAGGCACAGCAACAGGCTCAGCTGGTACAGCACCACTGCCAACCGGCACAATCCCACCTCTGACAGGCACGGGTCCGCAACCTTCACCAGGTTCCACCCTTCCTCCTTTGGGACAAACAACCACAGAAGGCACCACACTACTCTCTACGCAGCCAACATCTCAGGGAAGCACCACCACGCTTTTACCCCCAGTTTCCACTACAGTATCAGTCACCTCCACTGCATCTCCTCCAACTCCAGGCACAGCAACAGGCTCAGCTGGTACAGCATCACTGCAAACAGGCACAATCCCACATGTGACAAGCACACGTCCACAATCTTCACCAGGTTCCACTCTTCCTCCTTTGGGAAAAACAACCACTGAAGGCACCACACTACTCTCTACGCAGCCAATATCAGAGGGAAGCACCACCACGCTTGTACCCCCAGTTTCCACTACCGTGTCAGTCACCTCCACTGCATCTCCTCCTACTCCAGCCACAGCAACAGGCTCAGCTGGTACAGCATCACTGCAAACAGGCACAATCCCACCTCTGACAGGCACGCGTCCACAACCTTCACCAGGTTCCACTCTTCCTTCTTCAGAACAAACAACCACTGAAGGCACCACACTACTCGCTACGCAGCCAATATCAAAGGGAAGCACCACCACGCTTTTACCCCCAGTTTCCACTACCATGTCAGTCACCTCCACTGCGTCTCCTCCAACTCCAGGCACAGCAACAGGTTCAGCTGGTACAGCACCACTGCCAACCGGCACAATCCCACCTCTGACAGGCACGGGTCCGCAACCTTCACCAGGTTCCACCCTTCCTCCTTTGGGACAAACAACCACAGAAGGCACCACACTAATCTCTACGCAGCCAGCATCTCAGGGAAGCACCACCACGCTTTTACCCCCAGTTTCCACTACAATATCAGTCACCTCCACTTCATCTCCACCAACTCCGGGCACAGCAACAGGCTCAGCTGGTACAGCATCACTGCAAACAGGCACAATCCCACATGTGACAAGCACACGTCCACAATCTTCACCAGGTTCCACTCTTCCTCCTTTGGGAAAAACAACCACTGAAGGCACCACACTACTCTCTACGCAGCCAATATCAGAGGGAAGCACCACCACGCTTGTACCCCCAGTTTCCACTACCGTGTCAGTCACCTCCACTGCATCTCCTCCTACTCCAGGCACAGCAACAGGCTCAGCTGGTACAGCATCACTGCAAACAGGCACAATCCCACATGTGACAAGCACGCGTCCACAATCTTCACCAGGTTCCACTCTTCCTTCTTCAGAACAACCAACCACTGAAGGCACCACACTACTCTCTACGCAGCCAACATCAGAGGGAAGCACCACCACGCTTGTACCCCCAGTTTCCACTACCGTGTCAGTCACCTCCACTGCATCTCCTCCTACTCCAGCCACAGCAACAGGCTCAGCTGGTACAGCATCACTGCAAACAGGCACAATCCCACCTCTGACAGGCACACGTCCACAACCTTCACCAGGTTCCACTCTTCCTTCTTCAGAACAAACAACCACTGAAGGCACCACACTACTCTCTACGCAGCCAATATCAAAGGGAAGCACCACCACGCTTTTACCCCCAGTTTCCACTACCATGTCAGTCACCTCCACTGCGTCTCTTCCAACTCCAGGCACAGCAACAGGCTCAGCTGGTACAGCACCACTGCCAACCGGCACAATCCCACCTCTGACAGGCACGGGTCCGCAACCTTCACCAGGTTCCACCCTTCCTCCTTTGGGACAAACAACCACAGAAGGCACCACACTACTCTCTACGCAGCCAACATCTCAGAGAAGCACCACCATGCTTTTACCCCCAGTTTCCACTACAATATCAGTCACCTCCACTTCATCTGCACCAACTCCGGGCACAGCAACAGGCTCAGCTGGTACAGCATCACTGCAAACAGGCACAATCCCACATGTGACAAGCACACGTCCACAATCTTCACCAGGTTCCACTCTTCCTCCTTTGGGAAAAACAACCACTGAAGGCACCACACTACTCTCTACGCAGCCAATATCAGAGGGAAGCACCACCACGCTTGTACCCCCAGTTTCCACTACCGTGTCAGTCACCTCCACTGCATCTCCTCCTACTCCAGGCACAGCAACAGGCTCAGCTGGTACAGCATCACTGCAAACAGGCAGAATCCCACCTCTGATAGGCACGCGTCCACAACCTTCACCAGGTTCCACTCTTCCTCCTTTGGGAAAAACAACCACTGAAGGCACCACACTACTCTCTACGCAGCCAATATCAGAGGGAAGCACCACCACGCTTGTACCCCCAGTTTCCACTACCGTGTCAGTCACCTCCACTGCATCTCCTCCTACTCCAGCCACAGCAACAGGCTCAGCTGGTACAGCACCACTGCCAACAGGCACAATCCCATCTCTGACAGGCACGCGTCCACAATCTTCACCAGGTTCCACACTTCCTTCTTCAGAACAACCAACCACTGAAGGCACCACACTACCCTCTACACAGCCAATATCAGAGGGAAGCACCACCACGCTTGTACCCCCAGTTTCCACTACCATGTCTGTCACCTCCACTGCATCTCCTCCTACTCCAGGCAGAGCAACAGGCTCAGCTGGTACAGCATCACTGCAAACAGGCACAATCCCACCTCTGACAGGCACACGTCCACAACCTTCACCAGGTTCCACTCTTCCTTCTTCAGAACAAACAACCACTGAAGGCACCACACTACTCTCTACGCAGCCAATATCAAAGGGAAGCACCACCACGCTTTTACCCCCAGTTTCCACTACCATGTCAGTCACCTCCACTGCGTCTCTTCCAACTCCAGGCACAGCAACAGGCTCAGCTGGTACAGCACCACTGCCAACCGGCACAATCCCACCTCTGACAGGCACGGGTCCGCAACCTTCACCAGGTTCCACCCTTCCTCCTTTGGGACAAACAACCACAGAAGGCACCACACTACTCTCTACGCAGCCAACATCTCAGGGAAGCACCACCACGCTTTTACCCCCAGTTTCCACTACAATATCAGTCACCTCCACTTCATCTGCACCAACTCCGGGCACAGCAACAGGCTCAGCTGGTACAGCATCACTGCAAACAGGCACAATCCCACATGTGACAAGCACACGTCCACAATCTTCACCAGGTTCCACTCTTCCTCCTTTGGGAAAAACAACCACTGAAGGCACCACACTACTCTCTACGCAGCCAATATCAGAGGGAAGCACCACCACGCTTGTACCCCCAGTTTCCACTACCGTGTCAGTCACCTCCACTGCATCTCCTCCTACTCCAGGCACAGCAACAGGCTCAGCTGGTACAGCATCACTGCAAACAGGCAGAATCCCACCTCTGATAGGCACGCGTCCACAACCTTCACCAGGTTCCACTCTTCCTTCTTCAGAACAAACAACCACTGAAGGCACCACACTACCCTCTACACAGCCAATATCAGAGGGAAGCACCACCACGATTGTACCCCCAGTTTCCACTACCGTGTCAGTCACCTCCACTGCATCTCCTCCTACTCCAGCCACAGCAACAGGCTCAGCTGGTACAGCATCACTGCAAACAGGCACAATCCCACCTCTGACAGGCACGCGTCCACAACCTTCACCAGGTTCCACTCTTCCTTCTTCAGAACAAACAACCACTGAAGGCACCACACTACTCTCTACGCAGCCAATATCAAAGGGAAGCACCACCACGCTTTTACCCCCAGTTTCCACTACCATGTCAGTCACCTCCACTGCGTCTCCTCCAACTCCAGGCACAGCAACAGGCTCAGCTGGTACAGCACCACTGCCAACCGGCACAATCCCACCTCTGACAGGCACGGGTCCGCAACCTTCACCAGGTTCCACCCTTCCTCCTTTGGGACAAACAACCACAGAAGGCACCACACTACTCTCTACGCAGCCAACATCTCAGGGAAGCACCACCACGCTTTTACCCCCAGTTTCCACTACAATATCAGTCACCTCCACTTCATCTCCACCAACTCCGGGCACAGCAACAGGCTCAGCTGGTACAGCATCACTGCAAACAGGCACAATCCCACATGTGACAAGCAAACGTCCACAATCTTCACCAGGTTCCACTCTTCCTCCTTTGGGACAAACAACCACAGAAGGCACCACACTACTCTCTACGCAGCCAAAATCTCAGGGAAGCACCACCACGCTTGTACCCCCAGTTTCCACTACAATATCAGTCACCTCCACTTCATCTCCACCAACTCCGGGCACAGCAACAGGCTCAGCTGGTACAGCATCACTGCAAACAGGCACAATCCCACATGTGACAAGCAAACGTCCACAATCTTCACCAGGTTCCACTCTTCCTCCTTTGGGACAAACAACCACAGAAGGCACCACACTACTCTCTACGCAGCCAACATCTCAGGGAAGCACCACCACGCTTTTACCCCCAGTTTCCACTACAATATCAGTCACCTCCACTTCATCTCCACCAACTCCGGGCACAGCAACAGGCTCAGCTGGTACAGCATCACTGCAAACAGGCACAATCCCACCTCTGACAGGCACGCGTCCACAACCTTCACCAGGTTCCACTCTTCCTTCTTCAGAACAAACAACCACTGAAGGCACCACACTACTCTCTACGCAGCCAATACCAAAGGGAAGCACCACCACGCTTTTACCCCCAGTTTCCACTACCATGTCAGTCACCTCCACTGCATCTCCTCCAACTCCAGGCATAGCAACAGGCTCAGCTAGTACAGCATCACTGCAAACAGGCACAATCCCACCTCTGACAGGCACGCGTCCACAACCTTCACCAGGTTCCACTCTTCCTTCTTCAGAACAAACAACCACTGAAGGCACCACACTACTCTCTACGCAGCCAATACCAAAGGGAAGCACCACCACGCTTTTACCCCCAGTTTCCACTACCATGTCAGTCACCTCCACTGCATCTCCTCCAACTCCAGGCACAGCAACAGGCTCAGCTGGTAAGGACAAACAACCACAGAAGGCACCACACTAATCTCTACGCAGCCAGCATCTCAGGGAAGCACCACCACGCTTTTACCCCCAGTTTCCACTACAATATCAGTCACCTCCACTTCATCTCCACCAACTCCGGGCACAGCAACAGGCTCAGCTGGTACAGCATCACTGCAAACAGGCACAATCCCACATGTGACAAGCACACGTCCACAATCTTCACCAGGTTCCACTCTTCCTCCTTTGGGAAAAACAACCACTGTAGGCACCACACTACTCTCTACGCAGCCAACATCAGAGGGAAGCACCACCACGCTTGTACCCCCAGTTTCCACTACCGTGTCAGTCACCTCCACTGCATCTCCTCCTACTCCAGCCACAGCAACAGGCTCAGCTGGTACAGCATCACTGCAAACAGGCACAATCCCACCTCTGACAGGCACGCGTCCACAACCTTCACCAGGTTCCACTCTTCCTTCTTCAGAACAAACAACCACTGAAGGCACCACACTACTCTCTACGCAGCCAATATCAAAGGGAAGCACCACCACGCTTTTACCCCCAGTTTCCACTACCATGTCAGTCACCTCCACTGCGTCTCCTCCAACTCCAGGCACAGCAACAGGCTCAGCTGGTACAGCACCACTGCCAACCGGCACAATCCCACCTCTGACAGGCACGGGTCCGCAACCTTCACCAGGTTCCACCCTTCCTCCTTTGGGAAAAACAACCACTGAAGGCACCACACTACTCTCTATGCAGCCAACATCTCAGGGAAGCACCACCGTGTCAGTCACCTCCACTGCATCTCCTCCTACTCCAGGCAGAGCAACAGGCTCAGCTGGTACAGCACCACTGCAAACAGGCACAATCCCACCTGTGACAGGCACACGTGGAGAAATGATAACAGGTTCAGCCTCCACGGGTAAGAGTTCTACCATCACTGGAAGTACTATGCTTTTATTCACAAGCCCAGTACAGTCAACATCACAGGGAAGCACCACCACAATTTTATCTCCAGTTTCCAGTACTGTTGCTGTCTCCCCAACTTTAAGCATTAGAACCCCTGAAAAATCTACTATTTCAAGGCTAACTTCTTCAGTATCTGCAAGAACAGAAGGCCCCAGTATAGCCTACACAGCACATGAAAAAAGTACATCTTTCACTTCAAGCAGAGTAACACCGTGTTTATGCCATGTGTCTGGTGATTTCTTTTCTCCCGGTGAGTTTATTTTTTCATGCTTTTAAAAACTGAGATATAATATTGGCATTCACCTTTTTTAAATTATATTTTACTATACAGTGTAACTTAAAAGTGAGAATGTTTTCTTTATATAAAAATATGATGAATTCATATAAGTTAAAACATTTTAATATTGTTTGATTTTTTTGCTGAACATTTTGCTCAGCCATTTTATTTCATTTGTATTATTAACTTTGTTTCATAGGTGAAGTTATCTACAACAGAACAGATAGCACTGGTTGTAGTTTTTATGCACTTTGCAGTAAAAGATGTGAAATTGAACGACTCCAGGGGTCATGTCCTACAACAGCTCTTGTATCATTAAGCCCGTCATCTACAATACCAAGCTTATCAACCCCAACAGCTCTATCTTCTTCAGTGTCAGCAACTCCAGAAACTATTCCAATATCAGGTTGCCCTGATGCTGACCCGCCAAGAAAGGTAATCCAATTATCTATTTTCTTTTTCTACATCACCACCATTCCCAAAATTGACCCAAATTCTGCCATCAGATAGACCCACATCAAACTTTCATTAATTTTACTGGGAGTTGCTCATGTATATGTCCGGGCAGGATTTGGCTACTTGAAAATAATCTGGCAAGATGTAATTTTTTGTGAACTTGTGCTGTCAACTTTTCCTGTTTGCAAATCGTCCACAGACCAACTTTCAGTTTTTACAAATTTGTTCAATATTCAGAATTTCTCAATATTTTATGCAAATAAATTTCATCCTAAAGATTGTTCACAAAGTGTTCCTTATACATGTTCCTTGCGTATTTGATATTCAAGCTGTATGATTGATCACTGAAGTCATTTAGCATAGTTGTCATTCCGGAACTTTTATACTGTTTTTTTTTTTTTAACATTTATCCTGTTCACCCAAAATGTGTTTGGTTTTTTGGGTGAAGCAAAATTCTATTACGGAAGTCAACAATATGTCCATGAATAACTTTTTTTCAATATTCATTCTGCTCTAAACCCAGACATGAAAGGGCAGTCACTCATAGTCACCTTCTTCTTCAGATATGTGACCTACTTTCTTTGAATTCCATTCTTGCTAGTCACCCATAGACAATCTTACTTGAAACAACCTGAATCCCAAAGATTGATTATTATATTATTGTAAGATAGACATCTAAATTCTGCCTCAACCCAACCCATGTGTACAAGAATTTCCTTGTCTCTTCTAGATGAATGAATCCTGGATGTTAAACAATTGCACTATGGCAACTTGTGAGGGAGACAACAGAATTGTTCTATTGCTTCCTCCAGCTGTAGAGATGATTACTTGTGCAAGTGGACTCCCACCAATAAAAGTCTATGATGAGGATGGCTGCAATTACCACTATGAGTGTGACTGTAAGGGAACCAAGAAACAAGCAAAGCACTAATGATGCACAATATACTTTAATATTGCAGAAAAAGAGGTTTTCAGAATGTCTTGATTCATCTAGTGTTGTACTATAGCGGGCTTTACCCGCCAAATTATAGTTTACAAATTTATAATATTGTTATGATGAGTCAATGCTTTAGGCACTCTATTTTTCTCAGAAGATAGAATCAGGCTAAAATATTTGAATTACAAGAGTATATAATTAAATTATAGATTTTTCTATCTAGCTTGGTATTTATTATACATCCATTGTAGTAGCATCTGATGCTAAGTAAGAATTTAATAAGCCAGATCATCTGCTAAAATAAAGCTAGATATATAGACAGAAAAACAGGTATGAATACTTAACGCCAACTAAATTCTGCTTCTAGAATCTTTATTTTTACAGATGCCATACAAGGGAGAAAGATTATAGTTTAAATATGGTATATCACCATCAATTTCAGTACCAGCAACCAATCTTTCTTCGACTGGCAGATTAAGGAAATTTGCTATTTTTAGCTTTTGATTATAAATACATACTTTTCTTTTCTTCCTGATAGGTGTTTGCAGTGGCTGGAGCAGTTCTGACTACTTGACTTTTGATGGAACTCACTACACATTCCATGGCAACTGCACATACGTGCTGATGAAACAGATTGTGCCCAAATACAATTTCAGCATCCTTGTTGAAAATGACTTCTGTGATGTGCCTGATGGACTCTCCTGCCCTAGATCTATCATCGTGAATTACAACTCCATGGAAATAGTGCTGGTCAGTCAAATACACCAAGGAGAGAAAAATAACAAGGTAAACCTTAATGGATTTTCACATTTTATAAATTGCTTCAATAAAAATATTTTAATAATAAGAGAAGGCATTTTTAATAACACCGTATAAAAACAGCTAAAGATTATAAACACAACATTAGATATGTGGTAATTATATTTAATTTCATAAGAATTCAATAGTGTGTGTGTGTTTGCCACACACGTGTGTGTTTGAGTGTGTGAGAGAGAGAAAGATTATTTTGTAATCTCTTTCTCTTATGCCTCTTTTTTTTCATGAGGAACATAATGGGGATCTTCAGATCTACAGAGAGGAACTCTGCTCTTTCTTTACTCTTAACACTGCCATCATGTGTTCAAAGACTTGTCTCCTTGCCTAAGACATAAGCTAAGCCTGTGCTTTAACTGGTTTTATTTTGCTGGGTTTTAGATTCTTGTCAACAATGAGCCAATCAGTGGAGGCTTCAGCAGAGATGGCATTTCAGTTGCCAATGATGGAACATACATGGTTGTTGAAATCCCGGACATCAAGTCCTATATCTCCTTCAATGGACTCACCTTCACAGTAAAAATGCCATTCAGCATGTTTGGACACAACACTGAAGGCCAGTGTGGTAAGTAGAGTGGTTTAATCCCCTCTTTTCCATAAGGCAATTCTCAGAAGACTTTTTTCTTTATTTATGCTATGGTAAGGTGCACTTTAGCTGATCATTTAATTTCTAGGTGCTACGGCAAATTAAATAAAATAACCACAATGGAATTATTGAGTTTATCACTTTTTCACTATTTCCAGTCTCAACATCGCCTCAAAATGCAATTTACATTAACAAGAATATTTCTACTTTCAGTCTTTCATAAAGTGTTAGGACCAAGTAAGATTAGTGGTATTGTAGTAACCTGAAAATCAGGTAACCAGCCCCTGAGTGTGTTTGTTACATTTAGAGTGGACATTCCCTCTTGTATTTACCTTGCCATGCTCAGTTGCTCTATTGCCAGTGCCAGTGCTTTCAGACTTGGTTCCTTCTGTTTTCTTCTAGGCACATGTTCAAATGACAAAGTGGACGAATGCCGCATGCCAAGTGGCAAAGTAATTTCCTCTTGTTCAGAAATGGCTGCCGCCTGGCAGGTTCAGGATGAAAATAAGCCCAATTGTGAAGGGCCCCCGGTACCACCTGCCACGCCAACAACTCCACCTGTGCCCTGCAATTCTACTTCTCCTCTTTGTGAGCTGATTTTGAGCGAGTAAGTTAAATTCAGGCTTTGGGTACATTTGAATCTTGTGTATTGAAAAGCAAAAAAAATGTTTTGGAAGCCTTAATAATGGTCTTTGAAGTGGCCTTTAGTAACAAAAATATACACTGCATTATTTATTGTAATAATAGCAAAGTAGTCTTGGTTTGTTTTTTAAGAATACAGAATAGCTGTGTAGTTTGTTGTGGCTGTTACCAAAGCTGCTTCTCTGGGCATCACTTTAGTCTTTAACTTTAGAGTAACTTTAGAGTTATACTATCTAGAAACCCAGTCTGCCCTTGAAGAATTCTCATTAAATATAAACTGTGTCCCATCAAGGGCTATTATTATATTGTCAATAAAACACTCACCTGGGACTAATATCGTATTTTAGCCCTAAAAGACCATCTAGGTAGTTCATTACCCTTTAATTATTTCACTCGGACAAGTCTAGATTTTTATAGTGATTGTGCAGCGCAGCTCAAACTTCTCTTCCATTGTATTTAAAGTCTCTTTGCAGAGTGTCATAAGATTCTGATGCCCAGCATATTCTATGAGAGTTGCGTCGCCAAATCATGCCATATTACCAATGAATCTATACCATGCTTCAGCTTGGAAATGTATGCCTCCCTCTGCTCTGCTAAAGGTGCCTGTGCTGACTGGAGAAGCAAGACCCAAGGACAATGCCGTAAGCAGCATTAAGAGATACTTTGCCTTGGATCTATGACGTGCTTATTACAAACTTATTCTGGAAATGTAAACTTCTTCCATTATTTTGGGGGTGGAGGAATGGATACGTACATGTAAACTTTACTTTAATTTCATTCCTGTGGAGATGGGTGAACTAGTTCCAATAAAATATAAACAACCCTGAACCTTTGCTGTTCTCTCAAATTCAACCAAAGCCACATCTTTTCTGAGGTTCAAAATCATTCACTAGCCATTACAGTATTTCTGCTTTTGTATTTCCTGATCCAAAGGGTTGATGAAGTGAGAGCAACCATGGTTGTTACCCCTCCACCTACATAAAATTAAAAGCAATTGGAAAGCATCATCTCTGCTTCTATACAATGTTTCATTTTCATATTAATTTTATTTTTGCTCCCACACAGCATACAACTGTCCTAATGGCAAGGTGTATGATGCATGTGGCCCTCTTAATCCTGTCACCTGTAATTCCGGGTAAGGCTAAACCAAATAATGAGCTTTACATTAGTGTAATGTCACTGTGTTCAACTGTGTCTGTCTTTGGACAGGAGACCTCTTAGTAAAAACCAACTGCTTGAGGACAAGGTGGCATTGATGATTGAGTAAGTCCTCAGAGTGGTGACACAGGACAATGTGTTGTTAGTAGAGATGCCATATTTTATTTGTGGCATTGAAACTGAAGTCCTGACTCCTTTGATTATTAAAAATCCCATAGCACTTTTCACATGAGCAGGAAGGCCAGCATTTAGGGCCTAGCCAATTTCCTCTTTGGATAATTACATTGTGCTACCCAAATCCCTCTACAATTTCAAATGGATGCTGTATGTTTACTTCCTGCTATTTCCTAAACAGAACAACATGCCCAACATTGCTGTGAGCTGTTAGGTCGATGTAGTGCTCCACTTCAGAGTTGCCTATAGTTCAGTGATGGGTAAAAATGATTCCCATACATAGATCGTTTCTGAATGTTTACAAAGTGTTTTGTAATATTTGGGGATAAGGATTACCATACTGTATAAATGTACATTTTTTATATATATTCAGGAAACCTTACCTGATTGTTTAGAGAAATTCTTCTTTATGCCTCAATTATGTTAGTGCTGTAAAAAGTTATTGATCAGATAATGCTGGGAAAATGTACTTTAATATCCATTCCTTTCTTCCTTGTAGAACTGTTTACCATACAAGTGAACATGTTGCTGAAGGATGCTTCTGCCCCAAGGATAAGATTCTCTTCAATTCATACACTGATGTGTGTGTGTCAGAATGCGGTAAGTTTGGGAGGATGGGCAGAAGGGAAGGAGAAAGTGTTGGAGGAGGATGTAAATAATGTGGCTGTTAGTGTTGATGAAAGAAAGAGATGGACAGGACAACCTAGTTCTAGGTATAGCATGAAAAGATGCTATGGAAGCTTCTATCACACCGCTCTGCTCATGGACCTTAATCCACTCAGCTTTACCCATTCTTGAAGATCCAAATTCTATTATTGAATATCCAAATTCTGCTAGCTGAACCAGTCTGACAGGTAGTTTTGTAATTATGATAAATTCACACTATGGACTAAAACTACCGACCGTGTTTCACTTATAATATATCACATTTAAAGCCTGATCCCTCATAGTTTAAGATTAGCATATTAAACCCATTACTTTATCCTCCTCCCCATTTTATATTACATTCCTAGAATTTAGCGAACCTGCATAATATTTACACTGTCAGTGAAATGCCCCATAGTCTGTTTTCAGACTCAGCCTGATAGCAGATTTTAGTCTTGCATCATCATCATCATCATCGGAATAAATACACCAGCCACTTAACATGTGAATGCTGAGTACCAAAACTGACTTCACCTTGAAAATGGCTAGTTATTTCCATTTCCACTCTTTTAGGCCTGGGCTACACTAGTGGAGAGTTCGAACTAAGATACACAACTTCAGCTACACTATTCATGTAGCTGACGTCAAAGTATCTTAATTCGACTTACCTGGCCATCCTCACAGCAGCGAGTCGACTGCCGCGGCTCCCCTGTCGACTCCGATTACTCCACCTACCGAGATGGAGTACGGCCATCAATTAGCGGATCGATTTATCGTGTCTCATCTGGACACGATAAATCAATCCCTGATACATTGAACACTACCCGCCAATCCGGCGGGTAGTATAGACGTACCCTTAGAAAGTGACTGGTAAACGGCATTAGCATCTGTGTCTACTTGTTGAAAAAATGGGTCTGAGCTGAATCATGAGACAAGATGAAGGTTTAAAAGTAAATCCTTTGTGGATAAAGTTTGTAAAGCGGAGGGAGGGATAGCTCAGTGGTCTGAGCATTGGCCTGCTAAACCCAGGGTTGTGAATTCAGTCCTTGCAGGGGCCACTTAGGGATCTGGGGCAAAAATCAGTACTTGGTCCTGCTAGTGAAGGCAGGGGGCTGGACTTGATGACCTTTCAAGGTCCCTTCCAGTTCTAGGAGATAGGTATATCTCCAATTATTATTTATATTATTATTATAATAATAATAATATCTGAAAAGTGCCTTTACGAACCCTTAATTAAAAGGGTAAGCGAGATTCATTTGTGTATCACATGGGTCATCAGAATGGCATCAATGTAAATCTTTATCCTTTCATTCTCCTCAGCTTGTGTGGGACCAGATGGAATGCCCAAACTGGTGAGTATTTCAGTCAGCACTTTCTCCAAGGCATCTTTCCCAGAAACATCTCCCAAATACAGCTGTTTCCAGGATTTCATTGCATTTTCCCACCTCTTAGTCCTCATTTTGTTATATGTGCAAGGTTGTGGCAGGTTAAATTCTTAGCAGAAATAAAATGGAAGGAGATGGTGGTAAGGACTTGATTACACCTAATATATTTTGTATTCTGGCATTAACTGTACCCAGGTTTTTTTTTTAAATCACAGTTTAAAACCACAAAATGCCCCAAAAGAACTAATATGAATTGTGTGTAACAGCTTCAAATTGTGCAATGGTGTTTCTATATTGCTTCAGATAAATTGCTAGTACTTCATTTCCAGTGATGTATCATTCCATTGCCAAGTATTGGAAATAATATTTATTTATGGGTCTCCTAACTTGGCAAATTGAAAGCAGCCCATCTGAAGATTTTCAGCCTGCTCTTTGGGCCAGATGCAAACACACTGAAATCAATTGGCTTGGGATCAGGCCCCATGAACAGTCTATCTTACTATCCACTTTGAGGCCTTCATCCAGGTTGACCCCGAAAAAATACCTATGATCATGAACATCAGAGAACAGTTAAGATAAAATATTTTCATATTTTTACAGCCTGGAGCCATTTGGAAGAGTAACTGCCAGGAGTGTGTCTGTGACCCATTCTCTGTTACTGTACAATGTAAGTCACTTACATGTCAGACACCCGAGACACACGTGTGTGAGAAAGAAGGATTCATACCTGTCCCAGTGTTGACACCAGAAGACCCATGCTGTCCTGAAATTGAATGCAGTAAGTACTGGCTACTATCTGTTATAGCCAGCTCATAAAAAGAGAGTGAGCCAAATATTGTCCTCGGTTACAGCTGCACATCTCTCACTAGCTAATCTAATCTAGTTAAGGTTTTCATATAATAACTATCACTGTAATATCTGAGGACTCTTACAAGTAAGCATTATTCCTTGATTGATTCATAACTGTACCTAGGTACCAAAAGTTGATTTCTGAGTTAGTTAGATGTACAGTTTTAGTGGTAAAACAAAATCTTTTTGGTGTGTGTATGTTGCAGAAGGAGAGAAGAGAGGTAAAAGGTTTTTCTGAGTTTTAAAGTAGATGTTAAATTAGCTCCATATTTGTTGGTTATACTGTGTTTCTTTATACACAGATTTTGTGTCGCAGAATGGCAATATTAATTTAAGTAGAGCTAAACAGATGAACAAACACTGAAGCATGAGCCAGTAGCTGTATGTGATATAGCGCTAGCTGTTTAGAGATTTTTTTTTATTACTGATTTCACGAAGTCAAAAGGGAGAATGTGCCCACAGTTTATTAGCCTGGAACTAAACAAATGAGCAGTGGAGGGCTACACTTCAAGTGGTCCTGTGAAAAACATGAGTGGGATGTGAGATGCTACCAAATTATTTGATTATGATGGTGTGGCATATTTATTTCCTATGAGGATCAGTCGTCCATCCAAGCCACCTGCAGACAGGTTGCAGAGGACTCAGCCGTGGAACAGAGGTGTCTTTTGAATTTATCACACTGCTGTGGTTATAGAGTAAGAGATGATTTGCTTTAACTTGAGTAGGAGCTTGATAGCAGTAGGGAAAGAGAGGGCTTTCTCAGGATCCCATTCTAGTTCAAAGCCATTTATCCTCTTAAATCTTCTCTCTCCCTTCAGGGATACATCCCTCCAACTTCTTCAAGCTTCAGCCATATGCTAGAATGTAACTCGAGCTTTATGCACATCAAGGTTTTAAAAGAAGTTATCAATAATCTTTCTGTACCAAGAGCTGGGAATGGGTGACAGGGGATGGATCACTTGATGATAACCTGTTCTGTTAATTCCCTCTGGGGCCTCTGGCATTGGTCACTGTCAGAAGACAGGATACTGGGCTAGATGGACCTTTGGTCTGACCCAGTATGGCCATTCTTATGTTCTGTCTGTGCCCTTCTTTGTGTTAGGCTCGCCACATACTCACAGAGCCGAAGCACCAATTACTTCTAAGCAGGAAAACGACTCATATTGCTAGCTTTATCCCATTACGCACTTTCTTTTCTGGCTTATTCCACAGGATGCAATACAAACGCCTGCTCCCAGGCCAAGAAGACTTGTGAGCCAGGGTATCAGCTAGCCACTATCCTTTCAGAAGGAGACTGCTGTGTCAATTATACATGTGGTAAGTTACTGTGCTTCTTCTGACCTCTGGGTTATAAAAGGTTCTAATTTCAGTTTCAAAGACGATATGAAGCTGAGAAGAAATGTATGAGCAGTGAAGAAAGTAAGTTCAGTATACATTAAATAATCATTAAAAAACCCACTTACCTCTCTGAACTATATCCAGGGGAAAAAATGAACTTTTTTGTGTATTCAAACCCTGGCAGTTTTAAAGATTTTTTTTTCCATTTCATTTTTTTTAAATAATTGATTCTTTTTTTCAGAATCAATACCAGATGTCTGTGTGCTTAATGGAACTATTTACCAGGTAAGAACAGTAGTACTATACCAGTGGTTCCCAAACTTGTTCTGCCTCTTGTGCAGGGAAAGCCCCTGGCGGGCCAGGCCGGTTTGTTTACCTGCCGCATCCGCAGGTTCGGCCGATCGCGGCTCCCAGTGGCCGCGGTTCACTACTCCAGGCCAAAGGGAGCTGCTGGAAGTGGCGGCCACTACATCCCTTGGCCTGTGTCACTTCCAGCAGCTCCCATTGGCCTGGAGCAGCAAACCGCGGCCACTGGGAGCTGCGATTGGCCAAACCTGCAGATGCAGCAGGTAATCAAAGTGGCCTGGCCCACCAGGGGCTTTCCCTGCGCAAGTGGCAGAACAAGTTTGGGAACCACTGTACTACACCAAACATCCTAACATATACTGATATTTCAGTAGCTCTCTAAAACCGTGATACAGAGCATCTCACTAGGAGTTTCCATGAGGGAGTTCTTTATCTCCTGCATATTAATGAACCTTTGTACCATGTTTGCTCCTTGGTCACCAACCCAGATCTGAAATAGATTGTTTTCTCTAGTGCCAAAAGAAACATGTTTTGGAGGAGCTCCCCTTTAACAAGGAGCAAAAGTAAAAACTTAATCGTTTTTACTGAGAGGGGTGAATCGGTTCTTTATCCATTCCAGATGTGGGTGATATAACTTTCTGATGGAGCAGAATTTTGAAAGTCTTTTTTTGTGGGGCAAAAGAACTGAAGCCCTCAAAAAAAAAATCTAGGACTTTGGCCTAGACATCCAAGTTGAGACCTTAACTTCTCAGTCAAGATTTTCTCCTTAAGATCACAGCTGCCATCTTGGAATATGATGTTGGGTCAAATTTTCAAAAGAGGCCTGAAGTCCATGTGTAAAAAATGTGTACATATTTATGCTCATGCAACTAGATACACCAATGGATAGATGTTTTAATATCCATTTGCAGGAGATGACTGCTTCACCAGCTCTGAAAACAATTCATAATAGAAAGCTTCTTTTGCGACAAGTGGTGTATTGATGAGTTTGCAAAATACTGAAGCGTCTCAAACCAGTCTTACATACCCAAACTCAGCATGTTCTTTTGATCTCTCTTGGTACATTCTTGCCATCTCTTTACTAGCCTAATTCAATTAGCTTGTTCCTATACATGCTTTCTGCACTGGCCCCACATTTTCATATCTTATGTGCAGCACAGTTGCTTTATGCTGTCCATTGGGTAACTCAATTTCACTTGTGTATCAGCATCTTTTATGTTCAGAAAATTGCTTTAAATTATCTCTGTAACATACAGTAGATTTCCTTAAAATAATGAGATTTGCGCAGACTGAATGTGCTCTCTTTGGCTTCTCCCAGGCTGGAACGTCTGTTCCAATGGACTCTTGTAAGACGTGTACCTGCAGTTCTGAAGTAGATCCAGTCTCCAACAGAAACCTTCTGCAATGTGAGCTGGTCCGCTGTGACACTACTTGCCCCCTGGTGAGCTCCATTTTTTATTTCACCTCCCCGTTAGTTTCTAAACTGGTGAAAATGGAAGTCTCCCTTACTGACCCAATGTATTTTCTCTCCCACTTCTTGAACAGGGCTATCAATACATGATGAAAGATGGAAAGTGCTGTGGAGAGTGTGTCCAGGTGGCTTGCACAATCAAGCTGACTAACAACACTGTCCAAGTGCTCAAGGTAACTATTTCCTTTGATTTTCATTACACTTTGTTTTAGCCCACTGTGACGGGTTAGATCACAGAACCCCCTTTGGGAGCTGCCACCCGATGTGCCAAGACTACCTCTGCTCCTGCTTTCCCTGCCAGCTTGGGACCCCAGCATCCTGTCTTGCTGAGCCAGACACTCCCATCTGCTCCAACAAAGACTCAGGGTCTGAATTATTTGCCCCAAAGTTGCAGGTTTACCTGAAAGCAGCTAATAGAAGTGTTCTTGTCTTTAACACTCAGATGCCCAACTTCCAATGGGGTCTAAACCCAAATAAATCCTTTTGACCCTGTATAAAGCTTATGCAGGGTAAACACATAAATTGTTCACCCTCTATAACACTGATAGAGAGATATGCACCGTTGTTTGCTCCCCCAGGTATTAATACATACTCTGGGTCAATTAATAAGTAAAATGTGATTTTATTAAATACAGAAAGTAGGATTTAAGAGGTTCCAAGTAGTAACAGACAGAACAAAGTAAGTCACCAAGCAAAATAAAATAAAATGTGCAAATCTATGTCTAATCAAACTGAATACAGATAATCTCACCCTTAGAGATGCTTCAGCAAGTTTTTTCCTCAGACTGGACACCTTCCAGGCCTGGGCACTATTCTTTCCCCTGGTACAGCTCTTGTTCCAGCTCAGGTGGTAGCTAGGGGATTCTTCATGATGGCTCCTACCCTCCCTTTGTTCTGTTCCACCCCTTTATATATCTTTTGCATAAGGCAGAAATCCTTTGTCCCTGTCTGAGTTCCCACCCACTCCTTCTCAATGGAAAGACACCAGGTTAAAGATGGATTCCAGTTAGACTCATAGACTTTAAGGTCAGAAGGGACAATTATGATCATCTAGACCAGGGGTCGGCAACCTTTCAGAAGCAGTGTGCCGAGTCTTCATTTACCGTATTCACTTTAATTTAAGGTTTCGCGTGCCAGTCATACATTTTAATGTTTTTATAAGGTCTCTTTCTATAAGTCTATATTATATAACTAAACTATTGTATGTAAAGTAAACAAGGTTTTCAAAATGTTTAAGAAGCGTCATTTAAAATTAAATTAAAATGCTGATCTTATGCCGCCAGCCTGCTCAGCTCGCTGCCAGCCTGGGGTTCTGTTCACCTAGGCCGGCAGCGGGCTGAGCAGGGCCTGCGGCCGGGACCCCAGACATGGATGGGGAGGTTTCAGGGGTCAGAGCACAAGGCTGAGGGAGGGGGTTCAGGGATGAGGGCTGGGGTGTGTGGGGGGGGGTCAGGGCAGAGGGATGGGGCTGAGCGGATGCAGGGCAGAGGGCTGGGTATGTGTTGGGGTGGGCGGGGTTCAGGGCAGAGGGCTGGGGGGTTTGAGGGGTGCAGGGCAGAAGGCTGTGTGTGAGGGGGGGTTCAAGGGTCAGGGCAGAGGGCTGGGGGGCATGGGGGCTGCAGGGCAGAAAGCTGAGTGTGTGGGGGGGGTCAGGGCAGAAAGCTGGGGGTGTGGGGGGTACAGGGCAGAAGGCTGGGTGTGGGGGGGGGCAGGGCAGAGGGCTGGGGGGCATGGGGGCTGCAGGGCAGAAAGCTGAGTGGGGGGGGTCAGGGCAGAGGGCTGGGGGGGTGTAGGACAGAAGACAGTGTGTGTGTGGGGGGGTCAGGGCAGAGGGCTAGGGTGCTCGGCTCATAGGGGTGCTCCCAGCCCCCTGCCCTGAGCGGCTCAGTGCAGGGGGCTGGAAGGGATGTGCCCTGTTCCACCCCCTTCCCCAAGGTCCCTACCTCCATCTGTCCCCTCTAGGGAGCTGCCTGCAGGCTGTTGCTCTTCCCCACTCCCCCTCGCTAGGGCCATCAGCTGATTGGCTCAGGGAAGGAGAGGGGGCGGGGCAGGAAAGCACCACTCTGGGGGAAGAAGAGGGGGAGAGGGAAGCTTGGTTGCTGCAGAACCAAGCTTCTGCCTCCTGCCCCCGCAGGGCAGAGCGGGGGGCTGAGTGGGGCTGGGGGCCAGCACTGCGGCAGGCGGCTGCATGCCGCTCAAAATCGGCTCGCGTGCCATGTTTGGCACGCGTGCCACAGGTTGCCGACCCCTGATCTAGTCTGACCTTCTGCACAATGCAGGCCACAGAATCTCACCCATCCACTTCTATAACAAACCCCTAAGCTATGTCTGAGTTATTGAAGTCCTCAAATTGTGGTTTGAAGACCTCAAGCTGCAGAGAATCCTCCAGCAAGTGACCCGTGCCCCACGCTGCAGAGGAAGGCGAAAAACCACCAGGGCCTCTGCCAATCTGCCCTGGAGGAAAATTCCTTCCCGAACCCAAATATGGCGATCAGTTAAACCCTGAGCATGTGGGCAAGACTCACCAGTCAACACCCAGGAAAGAATTCTCTGTCGTAACTCAGATCCCACCCCATCTAACATCCTATGATCACATGTCACTGCAAGACTTCATTGCCCACTTGCCAACACACACGTATACAGGAAGACTTACAGGTAAAGCAGAGCCATCTGCAGACAACTGTCCTGGTTAATGGGAGTCATCAAGATTCCAAACCACCATTAATGGCCCACACTTTGCATAATTACAATAGGCCCTCAGAGTTATATTTCATATTTCTAGTTTCAGATACAAGAGTGGTACATTTATACAAATAGGATGATCACACTCAGTAGATTATAAGCTTTGTAATGATACCTTACAAGAGACCTTTTGCATAAAGCATATCTCAGTCACATTATATTCACTCATTAGCATATTTTTATAAAACCATATAGACTGCAACGTCACACCCACGACAGGGGATAAGTGTTGACAAAAGCAAGGGACAGCTCTCAACCAACTTATGTCCATTCTTAGTTACAGCAGGGTATTTTCTACATTTATTCTAGCTGGACACACATTTGAATAACTAAATCACATATTTAGATGCTCAAATGGACTGGGTAGGGGGAGAAATATCCATTTTAGGCATCTAACTACAGACCTGAGAGTGTGGGTCTAGGATTTAGCCTTAGGCTCCCCACCTAGGCAGTGAAGTTTGAAAATTTGGCTCCCCGTGTTTGGTGTTTCAGAGGAAGTTAAGAGGATACAGATGAGTTCCTTCTAGGTGAGAGCATGAAATTGCTCATCAGAAGATCCTATGCCAGTCTTTGTCAGAGTAATCACACTACGCTTATCATAATTACATAATTGATCACATCAGAAAAGCAATAATGCTAAATTGGTTTTATTCCTAATGTCAGCCGGGTGATATCTGGAAGCCTGAAGATAATCCGTGCAGCTTTTACAAATGTGAACAAATTGAAGATCAGCTTGTTTCAGTCACTGTTGTGCGAACATGTCCTGCCTTTGAACCAGAGAACTGCAAGCCTGTAAGTTTCAATCAGTGCTTTATTGTTTGCTCTTTGTTGAGTGCTACTACACAGAACAAGGGGCAAAGGATACAATACAATACAAGACAACATAGAACCAGAATCTCTAGTTATTAATAGCTCCCACTTGTAAACAGCCATTTATCAGGAATGGTTTGAGAGTGAACTTAATCTTGTCATAGTGTCAGCTGTAATGGACAATCCCTCCAGAACAGCCCTGTCCTCCCACTTAATAGTCTGCTACCTCTTATTTTTGGATATGTGGATTCAAGAACTCTATGGAACCAAGCTGGCAAGATAGCCTTCATGGTCCACCAGCCATGGTTTCATTCAATATCCACTGCACAGCCCACCTCCTGGTAGTGGTAAAAATGCTAGCCAGTGCTAGAAAGCTCTTGACTTGTCATTCATACACTAATTCTGAATGCTCTCTTTGTTCCTGCACTGAAGGATGATGTACAGCTGACTGCTGATGGCTGCTGCAAAACCTGTACCTCTGAATGTAAGTAAAGCTATTTTCTGATGTTCTGCCACCAATAGATTATGTATGATTATAATATTTCTAACTATTTTTGCGTGGGATGGGTAAGTAGAAGTTTCCTCCGGGATCCCCACACGGGTTTTCTTTAGTTCTCATTGTCAAAGGCCCCACGTTACACTGACTTGTCCTTCCACAGAAAAAGAGCAAACATGGTTGCTTGACAGTGTTGAGATACTCCCCAACCCATCCAAGATCTGTTTATACTGCCTCAGCAGTGCTCTCTGCTATTAATGGCCTAAGCTTGAAAGATTAAGGCTATGGCTACACTTAGCGCTGCACAGCGCTGCCGCGGGAGCGCTCCCGCAGCAGCGCTGTGCAGCGCAAGTGTGGTCGGAGCACCAGCGCTGGGAGAGAGCTCTATGGAGATTAATCCCTATGGGGATTAACGTACAGCGCTGGGAGCTCTGATCACACTGGCGCTTTGCAGCGCCGCAACTTGCAGCACTAGAGGGGGTGCTTTTTCACACCCTGCTGCAGCGCTGCAAATCTGCAAGTGTAGCCAAGACCTATGACTGGGACTTAAACTCAAATCCCCAATTAAATTACTTGTGTGTTTCCTAGCTATAGCATGATATGCATGAATCCTGCATAATCAAACATCTTCCTCTCAGAACAGCTTTAAGCATTCGCTTAGCTCTGAATATGAAGAGACGTGAAACGTTTCTATTTATTCTTTCCTCTTTCTTAGCAGCAAACTGCAAGGTTAACAAGAACTCAACTGTGATCCGCCACAATGAATGTGAATCTTCTGAGCCTATTGAACTGACATACTGCAAAGGTGTTTGTGCCAGCTCCTCAACGTAAGTGGCAGCGAGTACATTCTATCCTCTCCTTGTATCTATTTTTTTTTGTGGGCTCTCTTCATCAACCTGTTCAAGTGGTATTGAGCATGGACTCACCTATGCACTTTCAATTAATTTAATATACCCTTGAAAAGCAAGGGTTTCCATTGAGTGTGATGGCTTGTATAGCTGAAGTGTGTTTCAGTATTCAGGGGAGCGGGAGAGTGCTTACTCTATACCACAGCAGTTATCTCCCATCACTTTGCCTGACACACAACATAGCATGACGGTCCCAATGTTAAACAACCAGACTCACAGAGGTAAAAACCTTGTTCAAGTCACAAAGCAGAGTGTTGAGTATCTGACAGCAAAGCACACATTGGAACAACAGTGGGGAAGATGCACATTGTGGTTCTGATTTTCCTCTGACTTACATTCATTGCCATCAGTAGAGTCACACCTGATATATTGCAGTGGCTAAAGAGAATCAGATCTTGTATTCATAAATAAGCCATTACTGCTATTTGGCAAATAGAGTACATCATATATAAATTGGCCCATCCTTCCTATCAGTTATTCTTTAGACTGCCTTGATTTCTCTCTCTGCCTCATACATGCTCAGAACTAACTGCCATTAAATGATGATGAAAGCTAGTGGAGAGACTAGAAAATTCAGACTAACACCACAAAATTTGATCTTTCCTGTTTATATTGAACTATACACACACACACACATGAAAGCTAGAAATAATGAGCCCAATCTTGCTCCTATTAAAATGAAAGGCAGATTTGGCACAGAGCTCAGTGGGAGCAGGAACAGGCCCTCTATCAAATAGATAAGTTTTTTTTAAAGTGTGCAATATTTAGCAGAGTATGTCTTATATAAAGACTTTTACAGAGGGGTATAATTTCTTTTCTTTATCTGGTGGGACAGGTATTCCTTTGAAACACAGCAGATGCAACACAAGTGTAGCTGCTGCCAGGAACTCAAGAGCCACAAGAGAGAGGTGACCCTGACATGCAGCAATGGAACAAACATGAATTATGACTATGTCTATGTGGAACAGTGCCAATGCATGACTGGGTGCATTTCAGAAACCACAACCACACAACAGCTCCAACAGGAAGAAGAGCAGAAAAGAACAAGATGATCATAGGAAAAAAGAACCCGACAAGTCTAAAGCAGTTAAAATCAAAAGCAACATAGATAAAATAACCTGTGCACCAGCTTAAAACTCTGTTTCTTACTTATTTCAGCTTCCACTATCATCATTTTTCACTTCTTAAATGTGAGAATATTCAGCAGCCAAATAACTAAGTCTTCATATGTATTTTTATTTCTAAACAATACAACCTTGAGGGGAAAGGATGAACAAAATTATAACTTGCATTGTTAGAGTTTTGAGTTAAACCAAAAAGTACTTCCCTTTACCATTTCCCCTGTGAAGTTCAGAGACCATTTAGTTCTATTCTTTTCACCTATTTCTTTTTTTAGTATTCTCATTGTTTCAATGGGTCACCCATTATGGTTATTTGTGTGCACGTGTAAATCTAAAAACAACTGAAGACCCCCTGAAAAATATCCCTTGTTTACATCATGGGAATTCGCAATTATTCCAGTCAACTGTTTACAACATTAATGTTTTAGCAAGAAGTAGTAGGATGACTCTTTAAAACAAAAATAATGGTGATGGTGAGCTAATGTTTTACGTAGAAAACTGAATTTTGTAGTTACGTTGCACTGTCCTTTGCTATTTATTTGTGAGTAGAGAGAATTTTATGGGGCGGGGGTGTTCACTGTCTATGGATTTGTATGGGGTTAACAGGCAAACCTTTTCATGTTCATTTTGTTCTTACATGATTGATAAAACTTTCAGCATTTTCAATGTTGGTGACTTTGCTGTTTTCACTTGCTGAAACCTAGCCTGACCATGTGTCTGATCACTTTGGCTGCAACGTGTCTCGCTGCTCCACTCAGGAGGATTCATGCCTCAGATAACTACAAATCCACTCCTTAGTTGCACTTGGGCAAGGAGGCAAGTCCTTTGTGAAAACCCTTTTCAAGGGCAGCATACTCCCTGCATACAGCCGGCCAGCTCTGCTGATTGGCATGTAGGTTGGGCACACCTCTGGTTTTGTTCCCTCCCAGTCCACCAGTTCCTGAGATGGAGGAGCAGCATACAGGGCCTCAACCCCTGCTTTCCGCACACCAGGAGCTGTGATCTAAAAGGTGTTACTGCAGCCCTGCAGGACTGGGAGAACCTGACTCTCTGCTACTCTCTTGCATTACCATGTTAGATCAGGGAACAATCTAGCTCCTGAGAATTAACTGCTGCTCCTTATCATTAATACAATAATGACATATTTAGACATTTTTTTCTCTGCTAACAAACAAAATGTTTATGAATGGTGAAGAGTGCATTGTTGGTTTTTAAAGAAATAAAATGCTATTTAGGATCCCAAACATACTGATAACTTAAAATGTACAGATAGCTCCATAGTTTACAACTAAATGCAGCATTTCCAACTCATTTTCTTCCTTCACTTACCTGCCAAATCTTGCCTTCCAAGGACTTACACCAGGGAAGAATTTGCCTGCATTTCCCCTCAACAGTTCTTAATATTTGCCTGCACTGTTTTGGGTGGCTGCTGTATCAGCAGCTGTTACAGCTTACACATAGAAGCCTGAACTAAGGATTTTGCAGGAAAGTAAAGGCAGAACTGACTTTTCAAATAATCGTATTCAGTTACAAATTTTAAACACATATAAGCAGAGGGCCAAATTCAGACCCTGAATAAGGTCAATAGAATTATACCCTTTGGCCCATAGAGTATTAACGATATGGGATCTTGTGTAGTATTTTTTTTTCCTGGGGAGAGGAATTTAAACTCTTCAGTTTACTGTCACAAAATTTTATACTGACAGTTTCTTGAGATAAATCAAGGTTACTTAACGGAAAAACTGCAAATACATTGGGGAGAAAGTATCTCAAATGGGTCACTAAAGAAGTTTAAACTCCTAAGTGTATGTCTGTAATGTAATCTGGAATAGTACTTGAGCTCCACTCTATTTTAAGAGAGGAGTTATAGAGAGGATGTCTTGGACCTATGCTATTTAGCATTTAGGATGTTGATAAATTGGAGAGGGTTCAGTGCCAAAAGAGTGATTTAAGGATTCGAAAACATGCCTTATAGGGATAGAATTCCTTGAGCCTCTCTCTAGTTCAATAGAGCAGGTGATGGGCCCTTCAAACTAGCAAAGAAAGGTATGACATGATCCAATGGCTAGAAGTTGAAACCAGACAAATTCAGACTGGAAGTAAGGTGTACATTTTTAGCAGCTAGAGTAATTAACTATTGGAACAATTCACTAACTTTTAGTGGATTCCCCATCACAGCAATTTTTAAATCTGACCTGGATATTTTTCTAAAGACATGCTCTAGGAATTATTTTGGGGATGCTCTATAGCCTGTGGTATACAGGAGGTTGGACTTGATGATTACAATGGTCCCTTCTGGCCTCAGAATCTATGAATACACAGAACCATTCCTCCATATAGCATGAACTCAGACCTAATTCGCTAGCCACTGTCACCCCTACTTCTCCTCCAATATTACCGCTTCCTGGATTTCTTCTTTCAGTTGATTACTTGTGGCTTTTCTATGTTTCTAATTTCCCTAGGTCCAGCTGTTTTATTTCTCTGACCTTAACAATTACATATTGAGCTGCATTGGGTAGCCCCACAAACAACTGTGAAACACATAATATCTACTACAAAGTGCCTTTACTATTTACAATATAAACAAGTGGGTTAATAATTAGGTTCTCTAATAACTCCTTAAATGGCTACAAATAATTACCCCCAAATGGTTGAATTCCCAGGTGATTTGCCTGGATAAGATAAGTAGAGATACATCAGAGCATTAACACTTGGATCCAAATTACCACCCCAGCCTCATCCACTATCCTTCACCACACCTATATACAAAGTTAGGAAGATTTGGGATCCAAGGTTTCACTTCAACCCTATCTCCACTTACACGGATCCCTTTGACCTAAACCAAGCCCCCTTAATCAGCTACCATAGACATTTGGCTCAAAACTCAGAAATTGCTGTTCTACTAATTAATATTTTTAACAAACTCAAGTAACTTCCTCTATACAAACCAACAAGTAAGCTTTTACAGTGTCTCCCTAATAACAGGGTGAGTCTCCAGCCCAGAAGTGAAGTCAGTCCTCAAGGTAACCTTAAAAAGAGGGGTCCCAACAGAAGTGACTCTCTATCCAAAGTTAGAGGGGGACCAGTAAGCTCCCACACCCGAATAATCTTCTATTTCTTCCCCACAAGAAAAGAAGCAGCCGTCAAAAATGCTAGCCCAAGGGGTTGATCTAACAAATTTCATCCTATTTCTATATGATTATAGTGTACGAAATAGGATTAACCCGCCTCAGCGGTTCTCAAACTTCATTGCACCGCGACCTCCTTCTGACAACAAAAATTACTACATGATCCCGGGCGGAGCCAGAGCTGGAGCCCCGCTGCCCCAGGCTTCAGCTTCAGCCCTGGGCCCCAGAGTCTAACGCTAGTCCTGGTGACCCCATTAAAATGGGGTCCTGATGCACAGTTTAAGAGCCACTGGGTTGGTAGTGTAAATGGCTGCTTGTCCATGAAGACCAAAAGAATGTTACTGAGATCAGTTTCCCCAAACTAATAATACAAATAGAGATTATGGTAGAAATAAAGCAAAATATGTGACCAGTTCTAGCAGCGGCTTGATTTTTAGTGGTACCGAGCAAACTCAGCCTCCATTGAAGTCCATAGAATCTGCAGGTGCTTATCACCTTTAAAAATTGGGCCAAAAGTTTGGGTGTTTTTGTGAGACGATTTGGTCCCCCACATTCTGATTATTTACTCATGTGCTCACCAGTTACAAAGCCTGAAAAACAGGTTATCTGGTTTGTTGGCTTCACTTACAATGATTTCAGCCACTTTATAAAATGTCCTGTTTAGTACTTACACTTCAAATGTTGCTCAGCTGCCCTCTAGTGACGATTAGGTGTTTCAGTCAACCGAGTACTGTATTCCTATGAGACCATCCAATACAGATTTTAGTACATGTGAGACTTATTTACTCACTAATCTCGGGGGGGGAGGGTTTGAAATCCTACAGTACATGCAATACAAAATTTAAATACAATAGACAAAGGGAGACTGGATGGCTCAAGGAATTGATAATGAAATATAGATCTTATTGCCTTTGTCACTATTGAAAAGTAATTTTTTTTTAATGTTACAAGGTCCAAAGTGTGGTGGGTGCTTACTCAACTTGGGTTAGTAGTGACCAAAGCTAATTGCTGTCGGTTGGCTGCTCAGTGGCATGTGAAATGAATTTGATTATCATAGAATCATAGAATCATAGAATCTCAGGGTTGGAAGGGACCTCAGGAGGTCATCTAGTCCAACCCCCTGCTCAAAGCAGGACCAAACCCAACTAAATCATCCCAGCCAGGGCTTTGTCAAGCCTGACCTTAAAAACCTCTAAGGAAGGAGATTCCACTACCTCCCTAGGTAACCCATTCCAGTTCTTCACCACCCTACTAGTGAAAAAGTTTTTCCTAATATCCAGCCTAAACTCCCCCTCTGCAACTTGAGACCATTACTCCTTGTTCTGTCATCTTCTACCACTGAGAACAGTCTAGATCCATCCTCTTTGGAACCCCCTTTCAGGTAGTTGAAAGCAGCTATCAAATCCCCCCTCAGTCTTCTCTTCTGCAGACAAACCAATCCCAGTTCCCTCAGCCTCTCCTCATAAGTCATGCGTTCCAGCCCCCTAATCATTTTTGTTGCCCTCCGCTGGACTCTCTCCAATTTATCCACATCCTTCTTGTAGTGTGGGGCCCAAAACTGGACACAGTACTCCAAATGAGGCCTCACCAGTGCTGAGTAGAGGGGAATGATCACATCCCTTGATCTGCTGGAAATGCCCCTACTTATACAACCCAAAATGCCATTAGCCTTCTTGGCAACAAGGGCACACTGTTGACTCATATTCAGCTTTTCGTCCACCGTAATCCCTAGGTCCTTTTCTGCAGAACTGCTGCCCAGCCATTCGGTCCCTAGTCTGTAGCAGTGCATGGGATTCTTCCGTCCTAAGTGCAGGAGTCTGCACTTGTCCTTGTTGAACCTCATCATATTTCTTTTGGCCCAATCCTCCAAATTGTCTAGGTCCCTCTGTATCCTAGCCATACCCTCCAGCGTATCAACCACTCCTCCCAGTTTAGTGTCATCTGCAAACTTGCTAAGGGTGCAGTCCACACCATCCTCCAGATCGTTAATGAAGATATTGAACAAAACCGGCCCCAGCACCGACCCACTCCACTTGATACCGGCTGCCAACTAGACATGGAACCATTGATCACTACCCGTTGAGCCCGACCATCTAGCCAGTTTTCTATCCTCCTTACCGTCCATTCATCCAGCCCATACTTCTTTAACTTGCTGGCAAGAATACTGTGGGAGACTGTATCAAAAGCTTTGCTAAAGTCCAGAAATAGTACATCCACTGCTTTCCCCTCATCCACAGAGCCGGTTATCTCGTCATAGAAGGCAATTAGGTTAGTCAGGCATGACTTGCCCTTGGTGAATCCATGCTGACTGTTCCTGATCACTTTCCCCTCCTTTAAGTGGTTCAGGATTGATTCCTTGAGGACCTGTTCCATGATTTTTCCAGGGACTGAGGTGAGACTGACTGGCCTGTAGTTCCCTGGATCTTCCTTCTTCCCTTTTTTAAAGATGGGCACTACATTAGCTTTTTTCCAGTCATCCTGGACCTCCCCTGATCGCCATGATTTTTCAAAGATAATGGCCAATGGCTCTGCAATCTCATCGGCCAACTCCTTTAGCACCCTCGGATGCAGCGCATCCGGCCCCATGGACTTGTGCTCATCCAGCTTTCCTAAATAGCCCCGAACTACTTCTTTCTCCACAGAGAGCTGGTCACCTCCTCCCCATCCCATGCTGCAGAGTGCAGCTGTCTGGGAGCTGACCTTGTCTGTGAAGACAGAGGCAAAAAAAGCATTGAGTACACTAGCTTTCTCCACATCCTCTGTCACTAGGTTCCCTCCCTCATTCAGCAAGGGGCCCACACTTTCCTTGACTTTCTTCCTGTTGCTAACATACCTAAAGAAACCCTTCTTGTTACTCCTAACATCTCCGGCTAGCTGCAACTCCAAGTGTGATTTGGTCTTCCTGATTTCACACCTGCATGCCTGAACAATACTTTTATACTCCTCCCTGGTTATTTGTCCAATCTTCCACTTCTTGTAAGCTGTTCTTTTGTGTTTAAGACGAGCAAGGATTTCACTGTTAAGCCAAGCTGGTCGCCTGCCAGTGCAGTCCTCGGTGCAGTCCTCGGTGGACATGTTGTGACATCATTTAAAAAAAACACAACTGGCAACACTGTACTGCCAGCTGTGGTGGGTTTTGTGCTGCAGACATCTGAACATTGGGAGATAGATCGAGATCATCAAAATTGTACTGATTTCTTTAATTAGTAAATGTTAATATTTTTATACAAGTCGTCTATCTAGTATACTTGCTGGTTGCCTCAGCCTGGAGACCAAAGAGTACATGGGCATAGGGACCAATTACCTTCTTGAGGTATGAACCGCAACTCCTTACTTGTCTGTGGCTTTGGCTACACTTACACTTCAAAGCGCTGCCGTGGCAGCGCTTTGAAGCGCTAAGTGTAGTCAAAGCGCCAGCGCTGGGAGAAAGCTCTCCCAGCGCTGTCCGTACTCCACCTCCCTGTGGGTATGGCTACACTGGCGATTTGCAGCGCTGGAAAGCCTCCAACAGCGCTGCAATTAGTAAGTGGCCACACCTGCAGGGCACTTCCAGTGCTGCAACTCCCTTGCTGCAGCGCTGGCCGTACACCTCACTCAGCATGGGGAATAAGGATTCCAGCGCTGGTGCTGCAGCACTGGTCATCAAGTGTGGCCACACACCAGCACTGTGATTGGCCTCCAGGGTATAAGGATGTATCCCAGAATGCCTGTTCAGCCACTCTGCTCATCAGGTCAGACTCTACTGCCCTGGCCTCAGGTGACCCGCCCTTTAAATGCCCCGGGAATTTTAAAAATCCCCTTCCTGTTTGCTCAGCCAGGTGTGGAGTGCAATCGGTGAATCTTTACAGGTGACCATGCCTCCACGTGGCAAACGAGCCCCAGCATGGAGCAATGGCGAGCTGATGGACCTCATCAGTGTTTGGGGGGAGGAATCTGTGCAGGCACAGCTGCGCTCTAGCCATAAGAATTATGATACCTTTGCCCAGGTATCAAGAGCCATGCTGGAAAGGGGCCATGAGCGTGACGCGCTGCAGTGCAGGGTTAAAGTAAAGGAGCTGCGGAGTGCCTATTGCAAAGCACGCGAGGGGAACTGCAGATCCGGCGCTGCCCCCACGACCTGCCGGTTTTACAAGGAGCTGGATGTGATTTATGGGGGTGACCCCTCTGTAAATCCAAGGACCACGATGGACAGTTCAGAGCCGGTAGGGGAGGGGGAGGCAGACAGTGAGGCTACTGTGGTGGGGGAAGACACCCCGGAGTCCCAGGAGGCATGCAGTCAGGAGCTCTTCTCAAGCCAGGAGGAAGCTAGCCAGTCGCAGCCCCTGGGACTTGGTGCAGAAGAATCACAGGAGCAGGTCCCAGGTAAGCAGCTTTTATTGCAATGCAAAGGTTTTGGGAGAGGAGGGGGCGTGGTATGGCTGCATGCCTGCATGCCTAGACATGGAATATCCCATTGATGTGGTCTATCACGTCGCGGTAATCTGCCTCTGTAATCTCTTCAAAAGTTTCTGTAAGAGCATAGGCAATTCGCGTGACCAAGTTTAAAGGGAGAGCCAGTGTGGTCCCTGTCCCAGTCAGGCTAACGCGTCCGCGCCACTGTTCCAGGAGGGGTGGGGGAACCATGGATGCACACAGGCAAGCTGCATAGGGGCCAGGACGGAATCCGTATTGTTGTAGGAGACCCTCCCTTGCTTCTTTGGTAACCCGCAGCAGGGAGATATCTTCAAGTATTAACTCCTGTGGGAAATGGAGGGAGTGTTTCAGTGCTGGTTTCCCCAACTGCTGCATGCTGCCTGCCTTTAACAAAGCCCAAAAACAGGCAGTGTACCCATGAAGCAAAAAGCACCCTGCCCAGGCAAAGCGCGGCAGGAACCCCAGGGTTAATTCCTGAGGGACATGGCAGTGCTGGTTTCCCAAACTGCTGCTTGCTGCCTGCCTTTAACAAAGCCCAAAAAACAGGCAGTGTACCCATGAAGCAAAAAGCAGCCTGCCCAGGCAAACCGCGGCAGGAACCCCAGGGTTAATTACCATTACCATTTCTGGGAGGCTGTGAATTCTCTAGCTGTGTTTGAAATGTCTGAGGAATGCTACAGTGTGAGACTTGAAACTAACTTCAGATTATACACAATGCAGGCTCTCTTAAAATGTATCGTTTGCTGTATTTTTATAGTGACCTTGACTAGTCCTGGGCCGGTCTTATCAGTGACTGAAAGAAAGCTTCAAAACCTCAGAAGGAAGCCTAACAAAAGCAAGGAAGATTTGGTGAAGGCAGTTATGAACCAGTGTGCAACAGAGAATAAAACTGCGCAGGAATGGAGAGAAAAGATGCAGCACTGGAGGGAAACAGAAAGCAGGAGAAAGGCGTTGATGCTGAAGAAAACCACGAGGCAGCTTATAAACCTCATGGCGCACCAAACAGACTGTATGCATTCACTGGTAGCAATGCAGGCAGCGCACTACCATGCCAAACCCCCACCCTCCCAAACCTCTTTCCCCTATGCACCAATGTCAGCTCCAAGTCCCGTTCCCCAGCATCCAGGTTCTTACCTACACCATCACCAGCTGCCCCCGACACCTGTACGGTCACCTATGAGCCCAGAGAACTACGACCCTTACCCTCTGCACTCAACCCCCATCACCATGCAACAGTACAATCCTGAGGTGCACAGCACTCCTGGCAGTACATATGCAAAACTATGAATGTACAATTCAACAACCAACCCCCCTGCCCATTTACTTCCTTTTTTTAAAATAAATGATTTCTTTGATTATGAAACAGTTTTTATTATCGCATAAAGTGAAAGATAACAAACCCCAAGGAAAACACAGGTAACAAAGAGCAAGGAAAACACAGGCACTTAAAAGCACTGTAACCAGTGCACGTCACTCCTGGTCAAGGCAAAAAACATTACTGTTGGCTTTCAGCCTCAAATTCCTCCCTCAAGGCATCCCTAATCCTTGTTGCCCTGGGAGCTTTGACCACACTGGCACTTTGCAGCGCCGCAATTTGCAGCACTGGAGAGGGTGTGTTTTCACACCCTGCTGCAGCGCTGCAAATTTGTAAGTGTAGCCAAGCCCTGTGAAGTACCTAATATACTTTTTTATATAAATAATGACTTAAAAAAATTAAAAAGAACTGATGGAAAGAGGGACACAGGCTCCTTTCCCCCCAAAACCTAACAAGTGAAAAAACTAGTCCTTGCATTTCCTAATTAAGGAGTTTCCACACTCTTCCCCAGCTAAACTGAGAGTCCAGGATAAAGGGGAAAGCCGCTAGAGCTGATCAGGAAATGCTGATTCCTCAAATCCAAAGTGTTTCACAGAAAGGGATCTTGTTTGACAAACTTCCAAAGAACTGCAGCAGGTTTCCATTGAAAATCTGCCTGATTGGCTGCTGGGACCCCAAGGACTCCAGGGTCTGCAGCTCTAGGGCAGCCCTGCCATGCAGACTGCCCTATGACCAGGGAGCTCAGGGCTTCCAGACTTCCAGGCCAGCTGGCTCTGCAGGCTGCCTGACTCCCATAGTCTCTCAGACAGCTATCTAAAATGTCTGGCAGCCTGGGGAACCAGCTGGCTTAGGAGTCTGGAAGCTGTGGCATGCCTGGCCCTGGTACAGTCTGTATGACAGGCCTGCCCGGAAGCCACAGAACCTGGAATCTCTTGGGTCTCCGGCCCCAGGACAGACCACACGGTGCAGTCTCCCCAGAGCTGTGGACCCTGGAAGCCCTGTCAGTGTCAGTCAGAAGGTGGGCAGTACAAAACTGACAAGAATCATGTTAATTACAGTCAGGAGCTGCTGGAGTCAAGGAGAACAAATTTTATTTTGGAAAGACCATGTGTTGGTGTTTCCAAAACGAAAATTTGACAGAATATCCAGCTTGTGGGAATTTTTCCACAAACTGGAATATCTGAGATTAGGCCAGTTGTAAAAACTACAATCTCTCAGAAACAATTGCTATAGAATGATCACTACAAAAGATCAATAGCTAGGAATCTCTAAGAAAGATCTGTGTCTCAGATTCTCACTCTATCAATAACTGCATAAAAATAACATGAAGATATAAACTTGTGGCTGACAAAGTGATCATTGTTTTTTGCTAAGACAACATATATATCCAGCTACCATGTCTCCTTTTAATCTAGTTAATCAGAAGAAGAAACCTAACTCTTGAAATACAGTTAAACAAATACTATGTATTTCTCAGTCTCATGGCAAAATTCTTGAAAATGTTAATTGTGTATTCATGCTGTAAATCAGTGCAGTTACAGACTAGTGAGGATACTGCATTTGAAAAATAAACGGTAGTATATCCGATAAAATCAGCACTGGACAACTTTGCTAACAATATAATAGATACATTTAGAAAATGTGCACTTTGACCTTCCAAAAAGATGAGCTGATGTCCTGATATTTCATTAGGAACTGTCCATGAGTGGCACTTGTCTACAAAAGAAAATGGGGTGTTAGGATGTTTATCTAATCAAATTGCTAAATTCAGGTGCTTTGGGGTATATTGTAAAATATGCACATATATGCTTCTATTACCCAGTTGGGTACAGTCAGTTGGTCTCTCTGCACAAGGTTTATTTTGCCTGTTTCTTTATGTAAACAAATCTGTAAGCTGTCTCTTAATATGGTCTCAGGTGTTTGTCCAAAAACAACTGCCTACTTTACAGCAAATTTACTGTTGTTATGAGTTCCTTATCTAAACAATCCATTGAAAATGTCAAGGTTAATTTTTTCTCTTTTGTAAACCTCTGTGTTTACTTGGTGAATTGTAGCGCTTATGAATGTGAGAGAAGCTAGTGCTACTGAACAAAGGAAGGCAGTGGGGGCGGGGGTGAGGTGTTTGCACAGTGTTTTCCCATGACTCGTCGCAATCCTAATGTGCTGCATGTCTCATTGTGCCCACCTTGGCTTCTCCTGAATAGGCACTGTCAATCATACCTAGCTTGCTGGTTGTTTGGGAAGTCATAGACTAACCAAATTAGTTTCATTTTGAACAGAAGATGGAACCAATCCCCCCTAAACACTAAGGAAATATGGGTCTGAATTTTAAAGCTTGGGCTCATTCTCTATTTTTCAATCTTCCCCCAGTCACACACACACACATACACATACACACACCCTTATTTTTTTTTTTTTTTGGAAAAATTAACGTAATCAGGCACCATTTGATGCCAAGAGAAATATATTGTCATCCTGCCCTCCCTCCCACTCCTGCTCTCCCTTCTCTCTCTTTCCCCTTTATCATTCATTCTCATTTTTTCCCTCAGTTTGCCTATCAATAAATTCAGGGTTTTGCTATCCTGCCTCCTTTGGGATACTGAATTGATAGTACGAGACAGTTTCTTCTATTGGGGATTAATCCGAATCCCTCTTTAGTCACAGAATTCCACTCAGCACCACTTTCTTCACTAGGATGTGGCGGCTGTTTCCCATGGTAAGAATTTTTTGTCCATATGCTTGAATGGAAGATGATCATGGCTAAGAATTCTACTAGATACATTTGTTCACCTCTTTTACCCTCCCCCTCTCTCCCTGTGCAAAGATGTGTTGGATTTTTATATTGTTAGTTTTACATATACGTTTTTTTCATGGTGGAATTTCAATTTGATGAGAGAGTTATATGGCTACGTAAGGCCATGTTATGATGCTATGGGAGTTCACCTAGACTAGTTCTGTCACCACTTGCCCTGTAACCGTGGCTGCTTCGGTGCTATGCACCTGCACCTTTGGCTCAAAGCCCTAGTATCAGCAACATGCTCACAGCAGAATGGCCTCACCATGGCTTCCACCAGCCGGGTTACTCATTTCAGAGTGACACCAACAGCCTTTCCAGTCCTGTACCTCCCCAAAACCATCTCCCCTCCAGTGTCCAGTCCCTCTCACTGGATATTCACACTGAAGTTAAGTTCACTGCCTCCAAAGAGACAGAATACACCAGCTTGTTGCTTTAGTTGAGGACTTCACCCTTCAGTTTAATACACAGCACTGAGTTGGTTTTGTAATAAAGAAAGAGTAAGTTTATTAAGGAAAAACAGATTTAAGAGCTTTCAAGCAAGAGTGAAAGAGATATGAAAGAGTTACAAACAAAGCAAAACTAACATGCTTTCTAGTGTCTAAAACGTCATTCTAGAAAGTTATAGCTTTGCCTAAACATAGTTTCTTACTTACACCAAGTTGTTAGCATTCTCCAGCATGACTGGCTGTTCTAGTCAGAATCCAACCCTCACAGAATCAAAGTTCTTTGTTCCTACAGGAAATGGATGTCAAAATGGCTTTTTGCTTCTGCTTATATTTCCTAAAATTCATTGTTTTATCCCCTAGAGTCAGGATGATCTCCTGCAGTTCTTCCCTTCCTTTTGGCTTTCCATGCCCCTGCTGATTCATATGTAAATGGGGCTTCTGTTGTTTTGACTCCATAATGCTTAATTTACACTGGAGAGAGGTAGACAGCTACCTTCCCTCCATCTGTGAAAAAACTGTTTCTCCTTTTGTTTGGGCACAGATTTTAAAGCATAATATAAATAAGTATCCATAATTCCTCCTATAGTGTTAATACAAACATTTCACAATGATACCAATCACCAATGTGTCACCGGCTTTAATAAAAGACCTTACTCAATACACTTTTATAGTATGGTAATATTGTATGCAATCAATTGATTCAATTACTTATTCTTTGGGCTTCAGAAATCCTGTTCCCTCCCTGGGATGTCTATATCCAGATCGTTGCACATGTCTACTCAGGGGAAATTTATATAAATAATCCCAACAGGTGCTAGCCCTGATGTAGGGGCCCTAATGTAGAGGAGACACTGGCAGACTTTAGCATTTTTACCACTCTGATAGTTAAACCAGATGAAAAGGAGGTTTGACACTATGGTAAAATATATCTGGCCACAGATGCCTTGTCTTCAATAGAGCTCCCGTCAGTACTAACCCCAGACAACGGATGTTAGTAGTGGTGGGAATATCTTTATACATTTCCACAGCCTTGACAAAGCTTAAGTTTCAAATGACAGACAAGCCTGAACCAAAATTTCAAATAAAAAAGTTGGTCAGGAAAGTTTGGATATATAACTTCGGCCTGTCTCCATTTAAAAACAAAATGAAACTCAGAACACATACATGGAGATTCATGGTAATTTTTCTCCTTTCAGTATTTAGTTATCTTTTTTTTAAAAATAGTTTGTTATTTTTTCTAAGAGATTTTTAAAAGGAGAAAACAAGACTAGTATTCCAAACAAACTCATAATATATCTTCTTATAGTTGATTTCTATTATTTTTTCAATCAGATTGATTACATAGAGCAGGGCATTGGCCATCCATGTCTGGAAGACAGGGATGGTAACTTTATTCTCTCTGCTGTATTCTAGATTATTTTAAAACTTTTAAAAAAACATTATTTTGTGCCAACAGAGAATAAGCTACACTGCCTTGTGAAAAGCCCCTTCACCATTCTACAAGGTATTCCAACCAGAAGCCCCCAGAACAGACAATCCCTCAAGTTTTCTGTAGCTCCATGTGAGACATTTCTCACTAGTGAGAAAATGTCCCTGAGCCCTGCTCTTCAAGACCCTGGTCATTGGGAGCCATGCCAGGGATACAGGGGCATACCTCAGAAGAAAGGGGTGCACTGAGAAAATCAGAGGTGTTGGGGGAGTAAATAGAGGCTGAGTGTACTGGAATAGGCAGCAGCTGCTGGGAGAAAGTTGCTCTGGAAGAGAGTCTAGAAGATGGGCGGTTGGTGTCTGGAGGAAGGAGAAGAGAATCAGATAAATCCTGGAAAGGTGGAGGGGTGGATGGTGGAGCCTGGGGCAACCAGGGCAAGGATGTGAGGGGAGAGCTGTGGGAGCCTCTAAGGGCTGTTTGGGGTAGAAAGGAACCTGGGGTAGTGCAGCCAGGGGGCAGGAGGATAGAAGGGAGCTTGGGGCAACAGGGGCTAATAGTTCTACTCAGATCACTACAGCATGTCAGCACAGCCACAGGAGAGAAAAGCAAAGCAGGGAGTAACCATCTTGAGCAAAAAAAAATGACTGGCTTATGCTAGTACGTTAGACCCTTAATGCTATTTTTATGTATTGTTTTAAAAATCAGTGTATAATTAATAGCTGGAGGTGTTCTTTTCTGTCTGTATGAAACACACACAACCGTCAGATTTTTAACAGGCTGGACAATTCCATTACGATACCTAGAGGTGCCTCCTTTTAGACACTTGGCCCAGCCTCTTCAGTCAAACAAAACAAAATCTCTGTTTTGAAGGAAGGTGTAAAGGATACACAATCCCAAATTAACCAGTCCTGCAGTCTTTAGTCCACTGACAAATATAAGAATATACTCTGGAGAGGGAAAAGAAAGAAAGACAGAAAACTTTGGGGGCTAAATTCATGCCCGGGGCAAGCACATTAGCTTCAGTGAATGCTGGCCCTTTATAATAGGCACACGGTGAGAGACAGTTGATCATAAACTTTTCAATCAGATTATTTAGTGAGAAACGGCTTCTAGGGAGACAAGGGGTGTTGAATTCAACATGCTTCATATGGTCAGTTTATCTCCCTCCCCTCATTGCTGTGTGGAAAGAACAATTCACAGCGATTCTTAGGGCAGGGCTACACTACAGCCTAATTCGATATAATTTAAGTTGTTCAGGGGTGTGAAAAAGCTCCCCCCACTGCCACCCCCCAGAGCGACACAAGTTTTGCACTGTCCACACTAGCGCTATGTCGGTGGGAGACGCTCTTCTGCCAACATAGCTTCTCACCAAGGTGGAGTAATTATGCCGACATGAGAGCGCTCTGTGCCAGTGTAGCACTGTCGGGTAGACTTGGCCCTAGTTCCAGAGCTCTGACACCATGTAAAGAAGCAGCATGCATGAGGTTCATTGCAACATAAGGGAGACCCTGTGTCCCAACAGGAGAGATTCATCAAACCAGTCCCCAAAGAGAGGCAAGCCTAGGCAGCTCTGGAACTTTCAACTCCAGCCTCTGCTCAACTGGAGGCTCCTACCTCCCGAATGTGCCCCACACAGCAGCCCACAAGCAACAAGAGGCTTCCCCCAAACTCACTTTACCAGCAGAAGAGTGCATGCAGGGCAAGGTGGGGTTCTCAGGTCCCTGTGTCACGTTGCACGTAGCACCCACACTGCCTCCTGCTCGCCTTGGTGCCCTCCTTGTTTCCCTGCCACCTGGAGGAGCTGAACCGCAGCAAGGAGAAGCCTAGTCACCAGCATCACTGACCACTGGCCACTGACCATCTCACAGCATCAGCTCCCCCATAGTGTGGCCCTCCTCCAGCCCCAGGCAGGCATGATCCTCAGCAGCAATCAGGCCAGACTTAAGCAGTCCTCTGTTGCCACGCAGCAGGCAGACTGACCAAGTACCCTGGTATTTTTATGCCGGGGATAACATTATTAAATCAGGCCCTGGGAATGTTTTGGTATTAAATGGAAGTGTCCCTGACATACCAGGTACTTGGTCAGTCTGGTCCTTCAGTGCTATATACAGAGATAAAATCACCTCATTACTCCACTGTATACACCCAAGGACCAAATTCACCCTTTTTGCCACAGCATTGCACTTGGAGCTCATGTGGAGTTGCGAGTCAAGTGTGCTGTACTCCCCTACATTTTATATTCCCCAAAAAGCAGAGCACTACCTGGTACATTGCAAGTATTTCATAGGTTCTCAGAGCATCATGAAATTCCTCCATTGTAGCTCTCCCCTTAACTGCTCCTCTACAGCTGCCCTTTACGCAACACGTACTCAAAGTAGAGGAGTTAATTTTAAGCATAACATACCTAACCACCACACACAAAAATCCACTTCCTTTCCCACCCATCGAGGGATGGATGGTCTCCCTTAAATTCCTTTTTAATAATACGTGCACATCATCTTCTCACAAAGAGCACGTCTTTTATTTTAAGATTCTTCCTTAGTTAAGTGACACATATATAAACTAAGTAGTACCCTTTTAAATAGTTTGAGAACCCTATAGTAGCCTCACTGTCTATGTTCCAGAATCCAGCATTATATATAGGTAGCTAGGCCTTGCATATCATACACAGTTAGCGTACCCAGGTATCGAGACCTCACTATGCCTGTGTGGTTCCTTCACATTACATATGTTGTGTAAAGAGTAAAAGACAACCTGACACTGTCACAGTAGGTTGAGTCTATTCAGATAAGCAGCGATACTGGTTCGCAGAATCCGTGGGGAGGAGGGATCCTAATCTGTGGCCCATCTTTACCCTTTGCTAAAATATTGGATTTTATGTGGGGGAAGAAATCATACAGGGGAACCCAAGGAATCAATAACAAACTCTACTCATTTTCTCTTTAGCTGAGATTGCATAATCACATACTTCATTTTAGTTATTTCTTCTTCTTAAATGCAGAGATTAGAGTTGGTTAGAATTATTCAACCATTTTATTTTATGGAAAAGCATAGTTCTGGCAAAAATAAAATATTTCACAAAATGTTTGATTATGATAAAGAGTTTTATTTTTCCATCAAAGAATTCAAAAGGAAAATGTTTTCACTTCAAATATTTCATCCATAATCCAACTTTTTCCTCAAATATTTCAAACAAATAATTTTGTCTGAAAATTTTCAAAGAAATTACTTTTTTAAACCAGTTTGAGGCAAGAAAGACCAAAACTAAATCCACAAATCCAATATCCTAGAAAATTTAAGATTTATATCTCAAAATCCATCCTGAGGTTAGCCTATATCTAGATAACACCCTTTCTCCTAAATCAGGTACAGGGAAAGACCAAACTGGGTTTTATGTCATGCCCAGCAGGAAGGGATTCAGATTCACCCCGATGTAAGCTTAATTTTTCTTTCTCATTCCCTCCTATATCATAGCATGAATGAGCACTCATTTAAAATATAAAAGCAATATCAAAGAAACAAAGATGCTGTGTTCTGATGTCTTGTATCAGAGCAGTGTGGGTGTTTTATGCAGATACACAGTCACAATGCATTCCTTATGCTCATGCTACTTGCAGACAACTGCCTGTGTTGCTACACTAAATTAATTAAGCTCCCCCGATTTTCCCAGCTGCTATGGGTATTTTGGGTATGGATATTTTGTCTGCTGAAACAAGGTCATAGAAATGTGTCTTCAGTTTGAAAACATGCCATTGGCACTCACACTGTGTTGAATTGTTTCTGATGTGCACTGAATATAACAGAGGCATGAAAGTGAGACAATGTGTTTTTGTTTTAATTTCTGCAGGATCATATACATGCAGCAATAAGGCTCCCTCCTGACCTCACAGGACCTATATCACATGCGTAAGCCCTGAGGTCTGCCAGGAGGCACTTAGCTTTTTTGCTTCCATGCTGTGTGACTATGTCAAAGCCCTGAAAAGCAACATAAATCATCCTTCCTTTTTCTCTAAAGTAAAATGCGCCCCACAGAGAAGCTAGCAAGGGAAATGTTTAACTGACTTTCTACATTACGAGCTGTTTCAAACAATGGAGTAAAAATGACAAGCATTTAAAACTAAATTTAAAGTTACTCCCACGGGATTTCATTGTCATAAAGAAGATTTATCACCATGATTTTGGCACCAGCATGCTGAGTGTTTCTGAGATATGCACCCATGGTTTTATCATTTGGAGATGGACTGTCTAGAATTAATAAGAATAGTATCTGCAGTTCCAGTAGCAAGGATAAAAATTACAAAGGCTATCAATGCTCATGCTTCAGGGCATTAGCTGATTCCTAAATTTAGTTGGCAGAACATCCTCCACCAGCATGGGGAAAAAAATCACACACAAGTACATTATGGGTTTTTTTCCATCCATGTCGAAGTCATCCGCTATAGACCACTGGCTGAGGCAGGATAACAGACAAGACGAACCTTTGGCCTGTTCTTGTCAGGCAATTATTTTCTTTCTATTTTAGTAAGATTCAAAGCTGATGTTAAAATACCTAACTAGAGCCAATACCTGTACACATCCAGGCAACTTGACCCACCTGATAGCCAAAAGATGCAGCTTGAAGAAGATAAATGGTAAGAGATCTAAAAATTTTAAATATCCACTAATTCACACCCTCTACTGTGCTCACCACTTGAACCTCAATATCCAATATAGAGCCTGATTCAAAGCCCACTGAAATCAATAGAAAGATTACCATGGCCTTTGGATCAGACTTATAGCCCCTTATCTCTGTTTTCCCATTGCGCTTCACTCTTTATAAAAAAAAAATGAATTGTTTAAATAGCTCTAAACAGATAGAATTTTTAAAAAGTTCTGTGGGTGAATGAACCGTGCATAGATAAAGAGGCTATGAAAACTCTTTTTTTGTTTTTTTTAAACATGATGGCAAGGTGTTAACCTGATGGATTCCGGCAATGTGTTTGGTTGTTGTGTTGGGGCTCCCCACTGAACTGATTTCAAGTCTCTTCATTTGATAAAATATTTGTTGATTTAAAAGGTGTTCGTCTATACTGCCTTACTGGTCAGCATCAAGTCGTAGGTGCTTCGCCTGAAAAATATTTAAAAGCCTAATTTATAGCATTCCACAATATAATTAAAAAAAACAGGCTTTGTTTGGAGTGGTTGGGGAAGGTTGTGTTTGTTTGCTTTTAATTTTAAATCAAAGGGGTTCAATACAACGACAAGGAAAGGGGGTGATTGATTACTAAAAGCAGCAGTGTTACACTTTGAGTTTGCTGCACTCTACAGAGATTGCTAACTCCAGTGGCAGCTACTTCTCTCTTGGAAGCAAACAACTTACTTAACTATTAAAGGCTGTGGCTACACTTAGCGCTTCAAAGCGCTGCCGCGGCAGCGCTTTGAAGCGCTAAGTGTAGTCAAAGTGCCAGCGCTGGGAGAGAGCTCTCCCAGCGCTGTCCATACTCCACCTCCCTGTGGGGAATAACGGACAGCGCTGGGAGCCGCGCTCCCAGCGCTGGGGCTTTGACCACACTGGCGCTTTGCAGCGCCGCAATTTGCAGCGCTGGAGAGGGTGTGTTTTCACACCCTGCTGCAGCGCTGCAAATTTGTAAGTGTAGCCAAGCCCAAAGACTTATTGGGCATGAAAATCAATGAATTTTCCTTTGCTTCATTTTTCCTTTAAGAAAAACAGGAATATTAATATGTACCTACAAATAGCCTTGTGAAGTTTAAAGTTTAGATCAACACTTTTATAAAACCTCAGACAAATCGAAATATTCCTACAAATTAAAGTTGTTTAAAAAATTTTTTGTCTGTGTTTGAAACCCAGACATTACAGCCCTAAGGATCTAGAAGCCAAACAGACACTATACTTTTAAGTGTAGACCAGCTCTAAGATAGCGTGGCCTGAAAACTGTGTAAATTATTTGAACAGAACAGGGGCAACCCCCCTAAAATGCTAACTTCTGTGCTGGCCCTATCCTATCTCTTTCTCAACCAATGATAGGAACACCATCAGGTCCAGGTAGGGCTCATATTTAGAATTTATAAAAATAACCCTTTAAAAAGTCAAATATGAGTGCCTCCGTGACTTTTAAAGACTCCAGAAAAAGGTTGTTTTTTTTAATGAAAATTAAGTTTCCTTGTTATGTTTGCATCCCAAATATTGCAGCATTGTGCTACTGTGTGAGAAGCTTGACATGAAAGTGATCAAAAACAAATGGTGAAATGTAAATTTTTAAATAATTTCTCTTACATTTAACATTATTTGTAAGTTGTTGGGGGTTTAGAAAGGATTTTTATTTTTAAAAAATCTGACATTCACCCTCTAAAATACAGATGTGCAATGGGTACTGGATATCCAGTGTGAAGAACACTAGTACAATCTCTTACTCTAGTCAGCAACTGTTATCAAGAAATCTCTTCAATCTCCAGAATGCAGAATGAGAAGGTTGCTCACCCTGTGCAGTAACTGAGGTTCTTCGAGATGGTTGTTGCAGGTGCAGGGATGCAGATTCATCTAAAATGGAGCACCCACAAGGACACACCTCAAAGAAGAAGGATCAGTTTTAAAATGCCGTACATAGCTACTGTTACCATAAAACTTCAAATGAACATTTTTGAATTTGAGTAGCCAAAGTTTGGCATTTGAAGCCATAGGCACCTAAAAAAAAATTAAAGATATAGATTCTCAGATGTGCTGAGCACCTGCATTTTCCACTGACTTCACCGGGATTTGTGGGTGCTCAGCACTTCTGAAAAACAAGACCACTTTTAATTAGGTAAGAATATAAGAATGACCATACTGGGTCAGACCAATGGTCCATCTAGCCCAGTATCCTATCTTCCAACAGTGGCCAGTGCCAGATGCTCGAGCAGAAATGAACAAAACGGGGCAATTTATTCAGTGACCCACCTTGTCATCCAGCTTCTGGCAGTCAGAGGTTTAGAGCATAGGGTTGTGTCCTTTGCACATGGATTCAGCAGCATAACTTTGGGCACCCATTTATTAAAATATTGGTTTAGATCGATAGTGGTTCTGCCTTTCTCTACCTCCAGCAACATTTAAAAAAACCAACTTCTTATAAGAACAATTCTTATACTTGTACTTGGAGTGTTCCTTTGTAGTTGGCAAGGTCTTTGTTGTTGTTGTTGTTGTGATTACCATACCGTTTTACCCTGCTGTTCAGTATTATAGTAACAATCTTTTCTGTCTAAAAGAGAAGCAAACAAAGCAGTTTCTGCCATTTGTTATCAAATCTTGAAAACACATTGTGTATTCTTCTACTTGAAACACTTCAGGCTTGATTACAGCAAAGCGATCTGGATCAGCAGAGTGGAAGAGGAAAGAATTTTCATCCTTTTGCAAAGAGTTGTTAAGCATCAGTGAAGTGCTCTGCATTTCTACCCTGAGCTGTTTATTATGGAAACAGCACAGAGAGACTCTCCTAGGACAGAATACTGCCATCTCCAGCTCTTAAACCCTTGATTACTCACACAAACACAATCTGCATTTGTAAGTAAAAATAGCAGGGCTATTTTTCTTTGGGCCACTACCAACCAAAGTGGCCATGTAGAATTTAAAAGATGTATCAATTGATCACCAGTTTACATTAAACTCGTCATATAAATCACCTTTGTAAAAGTATAAGAAAGAAAAGCAAAGATTTGTCTTGAGCTTTGATTTAAGTGACATGACTTGAAGGAGCACGGTCCTAGCACACAAAGAAGATGGGCTACCCTTACTAGTCTATACAAATCGAGTTATTTGGAGCAGCATACACCTGGCTTAGAATTGTAAGGAGCCAAAAGACTCCAAATGTAGCAAACATCTTCACAGCACTAAGATAAAATAAATTCACTATGATGGATCATAAGTGTGTTGCTTTGCCTAGTTTCACCGTGACCATTGAACTATTACCAGTACTTATGAGACTGGTCCAATATGGGCATGTCAGGACACTCAGAGTAAACTGCAGACTGCATCACTGTTGAGCAACTTGTGCTTCCACCACAAAGTAGTGTTTTACAATGGACCAGATTGGAGATGGGTGTGGGTGTGTGAGGTAAGATACAGGCACTATCCCTTAATAAATAGCTTGGATCAGTGATGCAGTCACATTTGCTACCATGAGACTTGGGAGAGTGGTGTAAGTGTTCTTAAGCACCTCTTTGCATCAAATTTTGATGAGTGTTTCAGCCCTAGGAGATACTGTCAATCTTCTTTGCTGCAGCAGCAAGCTATGCAGCTACTTTATTAGAGAGGAGATATGGAGTTTGAGCCTAGTGTTACTCAGTGATAGACCATATCAACTATTCATAGTGACCAAATAATTTCCAGGGCTTCACCACTTTGGGAATAGTGACAATGCCTTTGAGCCGCACTCAGGCTGAGTGAGTAAAAGGGGAAGCTAGTGCTCTGGGGCTTCCAAACAGCAAGTTTTAGTTCAGCCTATAACATATCTGGGTTCCACAAACAAGTTTGTTGTTTGGAACAAGGGCCACTCCACATTAATGCTTGTATATGGTGGGAAAGAACAAGAGTTAGATAACAAAAGTTCATTAAAATTTCTAAAATATATACACACATCCACTTCTAGTGAGTACATCTATGATAGGGTTTCTTCATTCACGATCCTACTGATGATTAGATAAGATATTTTGCAATTAAAGTATCAGAACTCTCCACAAACCAGGTAATAAATTGCATCAAACCTATTTAGAATGTTTGCTATACACCCACACTGCTCCCAGGGACAGTGTTCTTTTGATTTAAAGAATTCAGTCTGTTTACTTCATCAGAAAGAAGGTTGAGAAGTGACTTCATTATACTATATCTGAATCTTCATAAGGAGAAAATGTCAAGTACTAAAAGGATCTTTAATTAGGCAAAGAAAGGCATAAGAACCACCAATGGCTAGAAACTGAAGCCAGGTAATCTCAAATTAGAAATTAGGCATAATTTTAATTTTTTTTCAAAAATGGTGTTAGAATGGTTAATCGCTCTCAAACTAGCAAGACAAGTGGTGGATACTCTCTCTCTTTATGCCTTCAAATCAAGACTGGATGACTTTCTGAAAGATCTGCTTTACCCAAACACAAGTTAGGCGTTAGTTGAACTAGTTATTGAATTCAATACAGAGCTCCCTATCTCCTCTTGGGATTCCCAGCCATGAAGCTCCTCTCCTGGAGTTAGGTGCCTAAGCCAAGTTAGTCCTTTCTCACCAAAAATGAAGATGTGGCATCCTCTTCCCACCTACCTTCCCCCAACCCCCAGTACCCTACTGGGTAAAGCACTCACCTGGGATATCAGAGAGCCAGAATCAAATCCCTGCTCTGCCTGATTTGGAGCAGGGACTTGAACCCAGGTCTCTGAGTTCCCAGGTAAGGGCTTTAACA